>NC_079900.1:22944038-23054038 GCF_024868665.1 Triplophysa rosa
TGTAACAGATTCTGATCTCTAGAATCTGTAGATATATGAGACACCACACGCAGACAGCACTGTACCGTTACAACACAACTTTATTTCTCCCCTTCTACCTCCAATACACACACACACACCCGGCTCCTGATTTAGCACGCCCTCTAGTGCTACGGCGGGTACTCTACATCCGCCACCGGAAATCCGGGTTTAAAGGGGAAACGGCGTGCTGCATTCATTCACCTTTTGGTCTGAGGAGCCTGAGCATCCCTCGACCGTTGCGCCGGGCGGCCAGCGTTGTGGCAAGAAGGACACAACGTCTCGTTCCCTCCATCAGGGAACTGAGGTTACATCCGTACCCAAGATGTTCCCTTTCTGTCGGTCTCTCGATGTTGTGTCGAGCCGACAGATGGGGTTCCTATGGAAAACGCCACAGCGCTGTGCCGCGTCACAATCTCTAGCGGAGCGACGCTGACTGGCCTGGGTGAGTCAGACGTGAGCGCTAGCGCGAAATTGTAACCGTCCAGTGGAGAGGTAGGGGATCCCAGAGCTTTTTTAGAAAAAGGTGGGAAGCCCCTGCCACCGGCCGTCACAGTCGGAGGCCTTGATTCTCTAACAGCAAGAAGCCGCCCGGCACCGTAAGGGCCACTGGGTAAGCATTATTCCCCCCATTATTCCCGCCTGCAGGTTCACCACCTGGTCTCTAGGGGGAGTGGTGGGAACTTTGGGCACGTAGCCGGGCCGGGGTCTCAGAATAACGTGAGAATCACCGGGCCCGAGTTCTAGGCAATCTGTGGACACGGAGGGTGCTTGTAGGTCCCCTACCCTCTTGGAGGTGAGCGCCATCAGGAGAGCCGTCTTTATCGTCAGGTGAGAAAGAGCGGCAGCTCCGAGGGGCTCGAAGGGGGGGCCTCTTGAGGCCCGCCACCTAGGTCGTAAGAGGGTACGGAGCGCGGATGAGGCAGTAGCCTTCTCGCGCCCCTTAGGAACCTAATGACCAGGTCGTGCTGTCCCAGAGGCTTCCCAGCAACTGGGTCGTGATGGCGGCCGTAGCGGCTATATACACTCCCAGTGTGGAGGTGGGAGAGGTTACTCTCCAGTCTCTCTTGAGGAAGGGACAGCACATTCCCGATCGAGCAACTTCGCTGGTCTTCTCTTTGAGAAGAGCACCAGGAGGAGAAGAGGCACCACTTATGGGCGTATAGCCGCCTAGTGGCCGAGGCCCTAGACTGAGTGATGTCCCAACCACCGCAGGGGGTGGGCCACTCAGGATCTCCTCGTCCCGTCCAGACATGGAAGTTCCAGGGGTCTGCCTGGGATGCCGTAACGTGCCCCTTCCCCTGGGAAAGCAGGTCCTTCGCCAGGGGGATCGGCCTGGGGGAGTTGTTGTCAAGAGCCTTAGCTCCGAGAACCAAGTCCGGTTGGGCCAATACGGTACCACTAGTACCACTTGATGCTCCTCTTCCCTGGCCTTGCACAAGACCTGTGCAATGATGCTCACTGGGGGGAAGGCGTACTTCCGCTTACCCCGCGGCCAGCTGTGCGCTAGGGTATCCGTGCTGAGGTGTCCCTCGGTCAGGGAGTACCAAAGCGGGCAATGGGAGGAGTCTGGGGAGGCAAGAGGTCCACCTGTGCCCGGCCGAACTGCTCCCATATGAGCCGGACTGCGCGGGGATGGAGTCGCCACTCTCCGCGAGGCATCGACTGACGAGAGAGCATGTCGGCTGTCTGGTTCAGGTCACCTGGGATATGTGTGGCTTGCAGGGAGCTGATCACCTGCTGACTCCACAGGAGGAGGCGTCGGGCGAGTCGTGTTAGCTGCCGTGAGTGAATTGCCACCCTGTCGATTGATATACGCCATGGCAGTTGAGCTGTCCGACCGGACCAGCACGTGCTTGCCCTGCACGAGAGGCTGCAGCCTCTTCAGTGCAAGTAGCACAGCCAACAACTCTAGGCAGTTGATATGCCCATCCACCGCCCCGACACTGCGGGCCCGTTGCACACGACACCCCAACCATGCAGGGAGGCACCGTCATCCCAAGACGTGCCTTGAGACCTGCCCTAGGGGGACCCTGCCCGCCACAAAAGGTCATTGAAGACCAGGGGGTTAGGGTGCGTCGACAGAGAGGCGTGATGACCATACGCCTGCTGCCTGTGTGCCACACTCTCCAGGGAACCCGACTCTGTAGCCAGAGTTGGAGCGGTCGTATGTGCATCGACCCGAGGGGGACCACCCCCACCGAGGATGCCATGTGCCCAGGAGCCTCTGAAGTTGTTTCAGGGGGACCGCTGACTGCCTGAACTGTTTCAGGCAGTTCAACACTGACTGAGCGTGCTCGAGTCAGTCACGCTGTCATGGAGACAGAGTCAAGTTCCATGCCGAGAAAGGGGATGCTCTGCACAGGGGAGAGCTTGCTCTTTTCTCGGTTGACCTGTGGTCCCAACCGATCTAGGTGCCGGAGCACTAGGTCCCTGTGTGTACACAACAGATCTCGCGAGTGTGCCCAGATGAGCCAGTCATCCGCACACCTCTCTCCCCGAGGGGACAGGGACAGACCGAAAGGGAGGACTCTGTACTGATATGCTCGCCCTCGAAAACGAGACATGAAAGCGTCCTTCAGGTTGATTGCCATGAACCGATCTTGACATCTGGTAGACGCCCGGATGTGCTTCTGCGTGAGCATCTTAAACGGCAGCTTGAGTAGGTGCCTGTTCAGGGTACGCAGATCTAGCAACCCCCCTTTTTTGGGGACGATGAAGTACGGGCTGCAGAACCCGTTGAACATCTCGGCTAGAGGGACGAGCACGATCGCTTGCCAGAGGGGTGGTGACCCTGGCCCGAAGCACGGGAGCATCCTAGCCTCTGACTGAGGTAAGAGAATGTCCCGAACTTGAGCGGGCGTCTGGTGAGTTGTATCGCGTAGCCGAGACGGATTGTATCCCGTAGCCCCGTGACGGTTTGGGGGCTCTAGTCAGGCTCCCAGGGACTGAGACAGGGGCTAGGGGTATGATCTGCTTCATCGATCTCCCAGGGGGTGGTTCGATGGCGAGCAGTGTGGATCCCTTGCCATGGGGAGGAGATTGGCTCTGCTGCTTACCTGCCTGGCGATGATGTAGCACAACGCACTGTCGATTGAGAGTGCTGAGGGCTACTGATTATCCTCGACATTGGGTCTCGCCGTGACGCAACGTCGAGTTGCCGAACACCGTCGTGTAGAGGGTGAGAGCGGCTGTGATAAACACCCAGAGAGAGAGGACTCTTAAGAGAGTGGGCCATTGGGGCGGGGCAGGAACCGTCCCGGATCGACCACCCAGCGTGGAATGGCTGGGGTCGGACCCGATGGTATTCTCGATCTCCCCGGGGTCTTCCCATGAGGGCCGCTGCTTTTGCCGCGGCTCCTGATGGGGCGATGGTCGATGTCTCTTCCGGGGGGGCCGCCTGAGTGGGGGGTGCCAGAGCCGGAGGGCGTCGAAGAGGAGCAGGGCTGCTGGGAAGCAGACGGTGCACGGGACTCGACGAGCGAGACGAGGTGCGAACGGTCCGTGAGCCAGTGGCTGGCGGATTAACGCTCACAGTGATCCTCATATCACCCTCGCTGCTTGCCGTAGCAGATGGCAGGGCCGTAGTCCTGCCGTCACGGAACGGGGAGCAGACGAGGTGGTGGCTGAGTCCCGTGGGAACACAGCCACCTGTGACGCAACGTCTGAATCGTCAACCGCCCGAAGTGCGGGCAGGACGTATCCACCACATCTGCCCCAGCATACTGGAAGCAGACATCGTGTCCATCCCCCTCCTCGATGAGTGTATTGCACCCACAAGAACAGCGGGACATGCCACGCTGGAGAAATTTGCTCTTTTAGAGAAAAAACTCTAACACTTCTGGCACTGCCGAGACGCCCAGGGGAAGTCGCCGCAGGAAGGGACAGTCCGCTGCACCAAGTCGTAAGATTCCAGCAGTAATTCAGCGTAGAGTTGATGTCTCGAAGTCGATCATGTGTGAAGGCTCCGAAGAAAAAAAGGTGAATGAATGCAGCACACCATCTCCCTTTTATACCCGGATATCTGGGGGCGGAGTCCAGCATGCAAATTTCATTCGCCAATTTCATTGGCCTTTTCTAAACTAGTCAGAAGTTGATAGGTTCTCAAGAGCAAACCCCATCTGTCGGCTCGTCACAACGTTGAGAGACCGACAGAAAGGGAACGGTATTTTTCTGATGTCTGAACTCTATCATTAGGGGTTTAGTAAAACATAAACAGATGATTTAATATATTGATAATAACAACATTCTCTGAGAATTTATTATTAATTAATGGTGGTATTTCAAACTCTGACTAAAAATTTTAACTAAAGTAATTAGACAATATGTTCATTTGGTTCCAAAATTAGATTTATTATCATATATATTTTTATTGTGTTAGGTAGCTGTATTTTTTGAGTTATTGAAGTTTAAATCAAAACAAACCAACTGCAGTTTGATTGATATTAATTGGAATGCACAATAAAAAACATGATTTTTGAATATGTTAAATGTTATGTTATGTTAATCTCATTTTGGAACCAAACTCTTAATATATTGATATGTATGTTTAATAGTGGTACATACTCACCCAAGGTGGACAAGTCCTCATCAACCACATTCTCAGACTGTGTATGTCTGGTTTTGCTTCTTCTGAGTGTCCATGGCATGCATAGCTTGTAATAAAGCAAGTGTTTTTATAACTATTGGAGTAAACTCCTCTGGCTAACAGCAGCAGGGCTTCTTTGAGCGGTTTTAAATATAAAAGAAATCTTTGCAGATAAATTGTTTAGAGTTACTGCAACACTGGTGGGTATAAAGACGCTGCTGTTCAGGAGCATGGCAGGCGCAGCAGGATGTTTACAATGGAGAAAGCCATTAAATTTGTTTCCCTCTGTTGTATTCACTAAACGTTAGCCAGCCGTGTGGGTTTGTGTACGGTCAAATGCATTAACCCTTGTGCAAGGTAGGCGAGGTACTGCAGTGTTGTGGTTGTCTACTGTATATATACCTGTACCTGTTATCAGAGACATTAAAAGAGAGGTCAGCGCTGGTCAGATCATCCAGTGACAGGCTTTACAGCATGATGGAGTGAAGCTGGTCCTGAACATATCGAACAATTTGAGCTCAGGCGCTTATTTTCAGCCACTCCGCTTTTCTGAGGAATAAATTTATGTTTTTGGAGCACGGTCATTCAATGGATGTTCTCAGAGCACGGTTATATCAGCAAGGTTTATATCTGGGAAAGTTTTGCGGTGGTTTGTGAATGTTAGAAAGTCTTCATGGGCAAAAGGTTGAACAAGCAGAGACTTTATCGACATGAAATGCTCACACAAAACAGAACTGACTAACAGCACACATACCCCAATGCACTTTGTGTGTGTGTGTGTGTGTGTGTGTGTCTGTGTGTTGTTTTTCTATCCTTGTGGCTAACACAACGATAGACAACCCTGATGACATATATTGTGGGCCCTTACAGTACTTGTTCCAAAAAGAGAGAAAATATTGTTGTAATTGGCACAAGATGTCAGTAAGAGGTAGAGTATTTGTTATGATGTTTTTAAAGGGACTATAGCTTACACCAATTCAAAATGTACTATTCTTGTTTTTTTCACGCCTACAGTATTTTTCCCGTTTCAGAAGCTGGATATACGTCACAAAAGGGAAGAAAGGACAATCGCAACTTTTGTTTCATGCTGACTTCAAATTACAGGTCAATGGGATGTCCCTATTATGGTATGAAACATAATGTGTGACTTGTTTATTTTTTGTAGGCACAAAAGTTACATTTATATTCTGTGTGTAGATTCATTAACATTTTTGAATGGTATAATATGTTATGTAATAGTTGTATTAACTCTAAAGCCTACTCTTCACATTTTATAATCTATGGTCACTGTGTATATATTAGCATATGTAAATGAATTACTTCTTATTCACATGTCCAGTACATCGTGACACATCTCATTACCTTTGCACAGGTGTGTATACCATCTGTAAATATGATATACTGAATATAATTCTTCCATACATTTGTCTCTCTACATTTTATTTTGTTTAATAAAACGGTCAGTTCTGGTCCTTGATTCTGATTGGCTGAGCCGAGTTCTAAGCCGTTATAAAATTCCCCAATTTATAATGATGACCACATTACATAGCCTAAATATCACTATATTTACTTTATTTTATGAAACCTTATACATAAATACACCCTGGCCCAGAAAAAAAATGCTTAAAGCTTGCCAGACATCTGGAACTTTTGGGCTCTTTCTGACAAAAAAAAGGTTATTGCTTTCGATACACAGTCAATAATGTGATCATACAGTATAAAGTAGCCTACATATAGTTACCGGTATGGATAACAGTAAAAATACTTATTAAGTATATGCATTTTTGTCAACTTAACAAAATGCTATTTCTAACTAATCTAAAGTAAATATAGTAATATTTAATGATGTGATTTAAACTCTGAATCCAGAAGAAACTGCAGCACATTCTACCGATTTCAAAATGCTTCACCAGCCCTCAGACATCACGCCTTCACCAGCCGGCATTGTTCGCCTCTCATTAGAGTATTGAACATTGCTCAAGTTTTGACGCCATCACCGCTCGCTCTGCACACTGCTGTCAATCCCACAATACCCCACACGGGCCTGTTGCTCAGCTCCTGTGTAGAATGGATTGGAAACGGCTGTTCAGTTCCTCTCACTCTGTGCCGGTGGACATGTATATAGTAAATCTGTGTGTCCTGCTTTTTCTGTTCTTGTGCACAAATGTTCTGAAAATAGCATACCTGACCTAAAAATGCCAAAGGTGTCTGAGAGATAGGGGAAGCAACCGTGGTGGGATTAGAGGCGGGAGGTTGGGAAGATGGTTAGAGTCAAGGGTGGGTAGGCACTACACCCTAGTGTGTGTGTGCGCGTGCGTGCGTGCGTGTGTTGTGTGTGTGTGTGTGTGTGTGTGTGTGTGTGTGTGTGTGTGTGGTGTGTGTGTGTGTGTGTGTGTGTGTGTGTGTGTGTGTTGTGTGTGTGTGTGTGTGTGTGTGTGTGCGTACGTGTGCGTGTGTGTGAGTGTATGTTTTGTATATTGCTCTCTTGTGTGTGTCTCTCTGCTGGCATCTCAGCACACTCAAGCAGCAGATGGCCTGAACTACAATCACGATGGCAACAGAGCCCTCGACTTGTGTGGATCACACACACATTCATGCACAATAAAAAACATACACACACAACGCATAGAAAAACATCTTGGATCGTGGTTCACACAGATTTTTAGCAGGTAATTATGCGGAGGAAAGTTAATTACACTTTAAAGTACAGAAACAATAGCTGTTTTACTGTTGACTCTACACATGTAAGCACGTCTAGGGCAGTGTTCGAATTGTGTCAAGGCTCTTGGGGGGTCCCCTAACCAGTCTTCTAAAAAAAAACAGACGGAGCTGCCAGTACAAGCATCAATCACATGATAGTTTGGATCATTTTAGTAATTTGACCACATTACACACATAAATGTCTTTAACATGTTGATAATCCATTAAAAGAGATCCACATGAGGGAGAGATTAAAATAAAAACATTTGCAGTGACCATGCTATCGATCTTGCTGTAATTTTTTTAGCCTAGATTTTTTTTTTAAAGATTTGTTGTTGACTTTAATTGTACAGCTATTGTTAGAGAGGACAGGAAGCGAAGTGGGTGGGTTCGGGAAAGGACCACGAGACGGGAATCTAACCCGGGTCGCCCGATGCGCAACCACGCCACATGTCGGAGCATTGCCCACTAGGCTATTTGCTCCGACAACCTAGATGTATTTAATAAGATTTTGCCTAGGTTTGATGTCTTTCTTGCTGAGATTTCACTCATTGTAAAATCTCTTAAACTTATTTATAGCAATACTGTATGAATAACAAGTTTTTCAAAATGTATGATAACATTTTCTTACTAATTGAGATTTTCCTGTCCTCTTATTTTCTTTATTTGTTTCTTGTCCTTTGATTCTTGTTCTTTATATTATTGTAATGCGGTGCTGTTCCCTTTTTTGGAATATTAATAAAAATGAGGGAAAAGGACGCGTCACCTCATGCAGAAGCGTATGAGCGTTTTAAACACGATTCATCTCCTGATAATGTAGATCAAGTATATGAAAATAATCCATATGAACATGCAGGATAAGAAAAACGAATGTCATTCCTTTGGGCAAAGGCCTTCTGGTCAAAGTCGGAGCTCTTGTTTGCAGAAGGGAGAGCAAAATAATCTCTGGGGAATGCGGAAACGCAAAAGTTTTGCAAAGGAACGCACTTTTGGGAAGAGCAAAATATTTTCACTCCCTTTCCTATTTTTCCACCACCTGTATGTCCCTGTACTGGCTCAGTGTCGCATCTGTTTTGACAATGTGAGATAACATCGGACATAAAGAAAGACTTGCATATCAAAATGATACTAGGCTAACTGTAAAGTTTTAAGATAAACGCTTTCAATATGAGAGGATCCGCACGCAGCCAGTGTCTTGCTGCGACATCTCTGTACATGTCTTCATTGAACACTGTGTGGCGCATTTAGTTTTATGAAATTTGTACAAATAATGGACAAAAGTGTTTTGTTTTAGCATGATAATTTGACAAAAAAAATAATTTTGTGTTTTTAGTTGTCAAGTTTTAATGAAAAACCAGGGACCCCCCAAGTTCACTATTTTAGACCTTATGAGAGGTCCCTTAAGGTTTATGAGGGGTTCGGGACCGCCCCAGCCCCCCTCAATTCGAACCCTGGTCTGGGGTGTCCTATTTGTTGAAACAGACCACCCCTAATTCTTAAAGGTAATCCAGTGCCTAGATATTGATCAGGTCCTCCTTCAATCTAACAAGTTTCTATGAGAACATACAGACCGTTTATCGGATCGGACGCACGTGCGCCTGACCCCAGTTAACTTCTGGATTGTGTTTGGCTAGTGTCTAATAATATAACTATTTAAATTGTATTTCATTTATGTTAATGTTCATTTGTATTATTATTTTACTGTATAATAATTGTATTAAATAAACGATTTGTTGAATTTTATTGTATGTTCGTTTCATTTAATAAACAGTTTGTTGAATGGGTCCTGTAGTTTTGACGCATTTAAACAAACCATATGGTACACTGACATCTAGCGGTTGAGATTGCTTTCGCAGTCTAAATTCAAAATATTGGAGAGACAAGTTTAGTTCTTCTCGGTTTCTTTTGATTGTTTTCAGAAATAATCTACAGGCACTCTTTTGTTTGTGAATGTGTACCGGAAGTTCAGTTGGGGTCACAAAATTGCGCATGCGCAGTAACGTTTGTTTATGTTGTTAAGATGAAACTGTCTATAAGTCGAGACAACATTCTTGTCACAACAGAAATAGTGTCGGGTGTGTTATTGTATTGGTCGTGATTACATAAATACAGTAAAAATAGTTAAACAAAGATTTAAAAATAAACCATGCTTTTGGTATTGCATACTTCGTGTTTCCATGATTTTCTATAACTCATGTAATCTAATGTTTCAGAAATGGGTGTTGATTACAGAGAATTACTCCAGTCTGCTGCTTTGACAGTGTTTTGGTGAGCTGAGCTTTAACCCAGTATGTTGCTCTAAGAGTTTGGGCTATTCAGCATTTACTGTATCTCTGAGCTCAAGGGCTTTGTGTACATACAGTATATAACCTTTGAGTACAGGACAGAGAGAAACATCTGAGCTAAAGCTGTTCTGTTCTCCCAAACCAATTAACTCTTGAGTAATTAACAAGACCCATAAGACATGTGACTTGTGTGGACTAGCTACCTCTTACATCCACATCGGATGACAAACTGCATATCTAAACACACACAAAGGCCTACGTATGTACAAACTCAACACTCATTAGTACTTGTTTATGTAGCGGCAAAATGTTCATTTTTAGATAAACTTAACTTGGATCAAACCTTTACTAAACCCCACTTTTAAAACGTTAATGACCAATGATACTTTATTCATACTTTAATTGTAATTGTAAACAGTTAGGTAAAAAATATAAGGACAACTTCAAAATTATTTTCAGTTTTTATGAATGTGTGTGGTTCAAAAATAAACGTTTAAATGTGTCAAATGTGTGACAGCAAAAAAATTGGAAAAAAAAACTAGCATGAGAGAGATTTATCTTCAGTGTTATGAATATTAATAATATAAAATAATATATTATTAACAGTTTGTTTTGTACATTTTGCTATGTCACACAATAGCACACATGTATGGTATTTGTCAGCTACTCATATTTTTGTGTTTGTGTAAAATTATTATTTTTGTTTTATTCTATTAACTACTAGTTCATATTAGTTTTTAAACAGCGCAATACTATTTTTAAGATGTATTTAAGATAAGCCTGTTTTTGCTATTGGGTGGCTTTGTCACTCCTGATGTCAGACGACACTGGAAAGGATTCTTGATTAAAGGAATTTTAAAAAGCTGTACTATCACAAACAACTAACCCTAAACATAGCCCTCACCTTAACGTTTATTTACCTACATAATTAAGATACATTTATACTTATTTTACTCATTCCTACATTACTCGGGACATGAAATAAACTAAGCAATTCCATGCAAGTGTCAAACTTAAGATGAAAAGGTTTTCACCATACTGATAGGTCAGAAGTCAGCACTTGGTTAAATGCCCATGTGAAGTCTCTGTGTTTTTAAAGTGTCATTTTGTTTTTAAAGCATAGTTTTCTATAGTAAGGTAAAAAATCCCATAAAAAACAGTCATTTTACAGCAGCCAGTAAAATACAGTAAAATAACAGTTTTGTCTTGTAAAATTACATGTTTTTCTTGTAAAGACTTGTTCTGTAATTTAACTGTTTTAACCAACAGTAAAATCTGTAAAGTTACAATAGTCACATCCATAATGGTCATCATAAATGGACACATGAAAAATCAATTCAGCTATTTTGTGGTGCATGAAGAGTCATCCCTTCTCCATGTGTGGGGTATAATGGCTTCTGGTTCGTGCATTTTAATTCACAGAAATCCTGCAAAGTGTGTTGCCTCTTTTATAAATGTCCTTTTTTATAAAAATCCTTTTTGTCACACCCATTATACGTACATGTTTTTTTCCCTTTTTTCATATATAAAATCCTGCATATATTTCTGATGTCTTTTAGTAAAATATAAACAGATATACTGGTATTAAATACATTCTCTGAGAGTTTTCAAGTTTTGACTGAAATGTGCGTATTGATCAATTAGCTTTATTTTTAAATGTCCACACACTGAAAAGAAGTAAGTAAATGTTTGCTTGGCAAGGATCTAAATAAATCAGTTGATATTGAAGGCGTTTCTTTTTTTAACTTAGAACAGCTTAACAAAATGTTGCGACAGAAGGTTGGTTCCTCCAAATTCATGGGTGGGCTTGGCATTCTTGCGTGGGTGTGTGTTTGCTTGCGAACAACCGCATTTTCGTGAGTCATACACAGGTCACGGCTATAAGTTTGTCAAGGACAGACCACACAATCTCATATATTGCTGTTTATGTGAAAACAGACATCTAAATCTGTCTTAACTTCTAGAAACAGGCAGAAGGTGGGTGTGATGGGGAGCCGAGTTGTTTTTACTATGGTTTAGTCACCTTGACCTGGCCTGGCTGTCTAAAGCTGCTTAAATCATGTTGTTGGTGACAAACGTGCATGGAACAGATGAAGAAATCCAGGAGCAGCATGAAATTCAATCTGTTTTGAGTGTGTTGTAAGCATTTAAATCACTTAAAACATTTGCTGATATCTTTTAATTCTTTGCCCGGGAGCGGATATTGCGCAGGGCCCTTAAGTCATTGTATAGATTGCATTTTTATTTTGTGGTACATTGGTCATATAACTTTATGAGCAACAGAAAATGAATGTTCCACTGCGACTGTTGTAAACATTACAGTGATCAATCCACTTTAGAAATGAAATCATTCCCTCCCCTCTTATGAAGTGGCAAGACATCTTCGTCTCTCTGTGTGTGTTCTGTGCTGCATTCTGCTTGAACGCTCTCATTAGTCCCGCATGAGGAGATGGGTGTGGTCGAAGAGGACATCCGCTGCGAGCTGCAGCCAATCCAAAAGTCCCGGCGAGAGGCAGGAAGTGAGGTAACGGTGGAACAGCCCTGTGCCATGCAGGTGTCGGATTTATCTTCTCACACAGACACAAGCTGCTGAAACGGAACTGAGAAAAACTCTGTTTCTTCATTGCACAGATAAAAAACAGCCCTACTAAAAAGTTTGTATCAGGAGGTTTTTTTTCTTACTACAATCTTAACATTAAAAGTGCTTAAAAGGTTCTTGCAGCGATGTCATAGAAGACCCATTTTTGGGTCCACAAAGAACCATCTCTTTCTTACCTTTTTATAATCTGAAGAACATTGGAGAACACTGAAGAACTGAAGAACAAAAAAGAACCTTTTTCTTTATGGAACCAAAAGGTTTTTCTATGGCATCGAAGAACCTTTTGAAGCCCCTTTATTTTTAAGAGTGCTTTCACACCTGACTAATTTAGTGCGGTTGAATCGCACTTGAGTTTGTTTTTCTTCTTGGTGCGGTTCGTTTGCGCAGGTGTGAATACAGCAATCGCACTCGAGTGCGCACCAAAAGCAGACCAACAATTGCAAGACACTAAAAACGAGTGATGTGGATGTTGTCATGTGACTGCATTTTGGTTCGTTTCAATTGGTTCGGACCAAAGCAATCAGTGTGGTGTGAAAATCAACACGGCTGAAAAATTCTAGTGTATCATATTTTGCCATTGGTCCAGACCAAATGAACCGAACTAAAGGTGAGAAAGCGCCCTAAGAGTATGAACACACGGAAAGTTTCATGACTAAAGACTGCACCCAAAGGACTAAATTATATTGAGACTAAGCAGCAAATATGATTCATTCTGGCCTTTTGACATCACTAGCATGTAACCTGCAACATTTACTTGTCACATAAAAAAACATACTTTTATTCGTTTAGCAGACATTTCCAGAGCAAACAACTCCACACACGTTTTTATACACACGATATGAAAAACAAGCAAGTGTACTTCATACACTCAAATGTATCTCAGATACACTTGGTTTGGGTCACTGTTCCTCAAAATGTGTATGTGGGGCAAGTGAGTTTACAGTCAAAGGGAAGAAATGATGATACATACTGTAGGTCGAACACTATTCAAAAACTATGGTAAGAGTAAAAGGTGAGAGGGTGATGTCTGTGCAGCACCTGCATCTCTGTACTGCTTATCCTGCAGAACAATCCAAACATCAGTTAATAGAAGCTGAGATGTTTTGTTTTATTAATATATCACCAGTTCAAAGCGATGCAGACTTTGCAATTGAAAGATGGAACAGTCAGCTTTTAATGTGGGCCAAAATGGTTTTATGTACAGTAAGTGCTTACAGTGTTTCAAAAAAATCTACTACTTTGCACCAACTGAGCGAATGCCTTTCAGATAAATGACACAGTAGCTCGCGCGGGCTATTAAGACAGGCTGGAAAATGGTCATGAAATCTGTATACCTGTTTTGGCTAGAAGAAAACAGTCTAATATCGTAAGTAAAATGCTAAAGAAAATGTATGTTACGACCCCTTTAAAGCACAGAGTGGGAGTGTGTTTTGTAAAGATGTCTTGATTATGGGACGATTGTGAGTAATGACTCCTGCCTTTAATTCTCCATGAATCAAACCCTGATGTGTAGACACTGCAGCAGTTTTCTCCTTTTGGATTTCAGTGAGATATATGAAATGCAGCCAAGAATGTGTTCAGAAAGAGAGAGAGAGTATAGCTGAAGTCTATTACTGCCAGGCCGGGTAAAAAATTAGTGTGAGTCGTGATTTACAGTCACCATTAATGTGCTCAGCAGCCTGTATTCACACATTATTACAACACTTTTAATTGAATGTGACTACACACACATACTGCGCGCACACACACGCACACACACACACACACACACACACACACACACACACACACACACACGCACACACACACACACACACACACAAGGGGTAAAAGAGAGGATTATGTAAGCGCTCTTTGCTTTTATACATCCTTCATCACAAAGGACAACATGAAAACATGCCCACTGTTCTGACCCCTGTGTGTTTGTATAATACTTCATGTGCAGGAGACCTGAGGCCATTGTTACTGTACATTGCAACCCATCAGAACGTTACTTTTTTTTCATTATTCACAGACTTATACAAATGTCTTATTTTAGTATAATAAACATTATGTCAATATTAATAGTACAAATAGATTATGACATTAAGTCTGTGCTCAAATTGGGGGGGGTGGATGGGGGGATCCGGAACCCCCATAAGGCATTAGGGACGCTTATAAGTAAAAAATAGTGACAAATTTGTGCAGATAAGATATTGCGAATAATGTTTTACAATAATTAATAAGTCTGTTTTTAGATGACTTGTCACGCCTCTTTATAAATGTAAGCGTGTGATTGCATGTACTAGTAGATTGGCGCCTCTCTGATAAAGCGAAAAATGTATGCTAATAAATCCCCGCTTGCACTCCAAAATAAAAAAAATCATTCTAATTTGTACTAATTTGTAAAAAAAAAGTTACATTAGATTCTGTTGCATAGAACTGAACGAATAGCAATATATTTCGTATTGTCTTACAATACTTTGTTAAAAACTAGTTTCAATTAATTTGTCATTTTTGGTTCCCCCATAACCAAAACTGTTCTTGGTGAGGACCCCCCAAATCAAGGACATGATTCAATTCAAGCACTGTAATGAAGGCACCCCACTGAAGGCAACTACAGTAAGTATATTACAAATCACGTGTTTATGCTTAGTCTGATCTTGTGCACTGCAGTTTCACATTTTTATTGTGTTGGATGAATGATTGGATATAAATGTTTTATCATTCATCAAATGGAAAACAATGCTTTGAAAGTGATCCCCACATAGTTGTTCTGTATGATATACTGTAGTTGTGTTTGGTCTCCACTATTGTCTTGTATTAAAATGTTATCTTTATGGTTACAGTCATCATCTTTGATATGAACGGGTCTTTAAAAGCCATGAGATGTGTGGGGTTATAGTATTAGTATTAATGCCAATCTTTACTGCAGCAAATAATGAAATCATCTTCGTTAAATATTTAAAAGATTTAATCTTTCAATTCAGTCAGCTTTTATTACACGACTAAGTGTCCCCAATTGCACAACTGTCCTGCAGCTACCAGTTAAAGTGCCAGGAAACTAGAGATTTAATAGATTAGTTGAAATCTACAGGCATTAAAACTTTAGAGAGAGAAAGAAAAATACTTGCCGTCGCGAACCTCTTTCTTCTGTACCTCAGAATCACATCTGTGAATATTTCACAAGGTGATTTTTTCTCAGGCATACAGAGAACTTTACTGAGCCTGTGCTGTATAACTCTTTTCACTTTCATTATGCCTAACGTCTCCTTTTGTGTTCCGGGGAATAAAGAAAGTCATAAGGGTTTGAAAGGACGTGAGGACGGCTAAACACATTTCATTTTTCATTGAAATATTCTGTTTAGTATTGATGAGGGATTCCATTAATTTTACTTCCTCCAACACCAGCAGCATATTCATTTTCTATTGAAACAAGCAGTCTGTTCCTGTGACCTCTATAGGGATATCCCACAATCCCATTCACACAAAAAGTCATTTCCTCTGTGTGTGCTCTCACAGGTCGCTTTCTCTTGTCTCACCCACCCATCTGTCCTCTGCCTGACCTCCGCCTGTGATCACACTATACACACATCTGCGTTACACGAGTTATAATCCCCCGACAGGGTTTTTATCTGTGTAATGACAGTTACCTCAGACGTGCAGTTTATCAGTTCATCAGCACCTCCGTTTAACATGACAAATTAGGATATGAGGGAAACACAGCGTAGAGCTTGGATTTCAAACCAAACTCTGAATAAATGTATTTTAAAGGAACGTTCTTGGCAAAATACTGCACAGCCTAGATATTTGGACAGTTTCGTTGGCTTGCTACCGTATTGATTTTAGCAGAAAGTAATTTCAAAGTATCCCTTAGTCTATAAAGAAAAATAAATAAATAGAAAAAAACATGACACAGTAATACATTTTTGATGAAAATACACCGTAATAAATTTACAATATCCCTTGCCAAAAACGCTGGTTTGATGCTGGTCTAGCGGGTCAATGAATGGCTTGCTGGTTGAGCAAACATTTACATTTACATTTAGTCATTTAGTAGGATAAAAAGAGTAGAAAAGATATAGAAGTCGGTCAGGTGTTGACGGAAGAGATGTGTTTTCAGGCGATTCTTGAAGATGGCCACAGAATCTGCTGATCTTGTAGCAGCAGGCGGATCATTCCACAGATGTGGAACAGATCCAGAGAAGGTTCGTTAGAGTGACTTTTTGGGATGGCACAACAAGACGTCGTTCGTTTGCAGAGCGTAGGGATCTGGCGGGTACATAAGTCTGTATTAGCGAGTGAAGATATGGGGGTGCCGGACCAGTGGTCTTGTAGGCCAAGAGCAGAGCTTTGAATTTGATGCGAGCGACTATAGGGAGCCAATGTAACTTAGTGAAGAGAGGAAATATTGCTGGCAGGCTTTTATATCTGTCACTAGCAATAGTAAGGTTTTCTAATTGACCTCACTGAAAAAAGATTATTGTACAAGGAAGGGACTTTGTATAAATTCATACAATGTGAATCATATAAAAATGTATGATTACAAGAAAAATATTCATGAATGAAGCCTTAAACCTAACGTGACTGGGGTAATAGCTAGATTGTACTTGTAACGAATGGCAGGCGAGTAAATGGCAGTAAAGATTTAATTGAACAAAAAAGCCAAAGTACAAAGTAATGAAAGAACAAAGAAACAAGGGACTAAAATAATCCAAAGCAAACACAGGGAACAAGACTACACATTCAACAACTCACAACAGACAAAGAACACACTGGGGTTTAATGCTGACGTGCTCTTGGAAATTCGATAATTCCCACTTCAACCCGGAAATAATTTATGGAACGGTGCTCTTTTAATGTTAGCAGATACTTGTAATGTTTTAATGATACTAAATCATTAGTAATGTTAACGTTTTAATGTTACTAAATACTTTTAATGTTACTAAATCCAGACGTTACTTCCGGGTTGAAGTGGGAATTATCACATTTCTGAGAGCACATGAAGGCAGAATAAATACACTGAGAACTAATAAGATAACAAGAAACACATGGGAGAAACAATTAACAAGAACCAGTGAACAAAAGAACTATAAAAGACTACAACATAAGTCAGGAACAGGAAATACAATACAGACTAAAAATCCAAACTAACAGGGGAAACGCAAACTGAATCATGACAGATAGCACAGGTACATCTGTAAGATGTCTGCTAAAGATCTGGAGATCTGGAAATCATCTGCTGTGTAAAAGCATCTGCTAAACATCTTAGAAAGAGCTGTTGTACATCCATTCTTTATCATACACATCTTACAGACATCTTCTAGAGGTCTATATGACATCTGACAGCAGACGTCTCAGAGATGTAGGGCAGATGAGCAAACAGCATCTGCCAGATGTCTTGCAGATGAAAATGCAGATATTAAATATGTCTGCCAGATGTACGTGTGCTAGTACTGAAGCATACAAATGAGTTTGTACAAATTCATACTAATTAGCGCTTCATAAAATACTTAGGAATTGCAGTGAGATTGCATTGGCTTTTCATCAGGGTCTCAACTCTACAACACACGTTTATGTGATTTTACAGTGAAAGATCAATAACTAACCTTGCTGGTGCGAGGTTTTATCAAATCTTGTTCATTTTCTTAATTCAAGTCTACATAATAAACCAAAATCAAAACAGATCTAGAAGAAAACATTTTGTTTTTACTATTGTAAACTGTTCCATACTGTAATATAGTACAGTTTTATTACACTTATTTAATGTACACTACAATGTTCAGTAGTATTAACCAGAGCCGTTGAGATAGAGAGTTGCGTCAACTCCGTTGACACCGATGGAATGCGCATGCGTACTTTTCAAAAAACAGCGCTTACATTTTCTTGACAAATTGAATTGAATTTTTATATATTTAGAATGCACTGCATGTTGCTTGCTTGCTTTGTTCAAAAGCATGATGTATGTAAGTCTACATGTCATAATAATTAAGGAACTATGCCTATAACCGCAGCTCTAGACGTGTAGTTCCACTTCCAACCACACAACTTTTGCGATGCTGCTTGCGATTGATCATTGGAAGGATTGTTTCAGGAAACACTTCAGTAGTTGAACAATAGCTTTCCTGTAGCTCAGTGGTAAGAGCATTGCCTTAACAACGCAAGGTTGGGTTCGATCCCAGGGGATTGCACATACCTATGTATAAATGTATAGGATAATGCAATGTAAGTCGCTTTGGATAAAAGCGTCTGCCAAATGCGTAAATGTAACAATGCTGGAAAGACGGAACTTGCGATCATGGTGGGATTAACGATGCTTTTGGGAAACGCACCCCAGAGAAATTGAGGTAAACTTTTAACACATTTAAAGACGTAAGACATTTCATGAATATAAAATTAAAGAAATAAGTAACTAAAAATAAAAAACATAGCTTCCTGGAACTACTGCATCTGAAGGCACCATGAATCACGTGACGCTCGAAAAATCTCTGTTCCGGTGTTGCGACTCTCTCTCTCAATGGCTCTGGCATTAAATAAAGTAATTGAATAAATTGTAGCAAATAATGTAGTGTAGGCCTACGTTAATATTTACTAAGTTAAGTCTCAAAACACTAGGAATTTTTGAAAAGTTTGCTATAGTAAATACTAAAGTACACTAAAACATTTTTCATCTGGGAACTAATTCAAATGTGTGACGTATTTCATCTATGTTTGAAAAAGTGAAATGTTAGGCTTGTTTTAAAACTAAAATGGCCTTCACCTTTGTGTGAGGTGAAACTCATAAACTGAAGCTCATCCATTTATATAAGTCGTTCATGAAACCATTTAGACAGCTTTACAGTTCAATTTTTGCATTCGTTTTAGTTAAAGTAGTAAATAGTTTTTCACGGAGCATTAAAGTGATAGTTCACCCCAAAATACAAATTCTGTCGTCACGTATTCCCCCTCTTGGCATTTCAAACCTGTATGGCTTCCTTTCTTCTGCAGAACACATATGAAGATATTTTGAAGAATGTTGAGAACTGAACAACGGTGTTACCCATTGACTTGCACTGGTTTTGTGTCCACACAACAGAAGTAAATGGGTGCCGCCAACATTCTGCAAAATACAGGTTTGAAATGACAAGTATGTAATGGATTTCATTTTAGGGTGAACTATCTTCTTAATGATGCTGACACCACAGATTTCACCTACTTTTCAAACATTCTGCATGTAGCACACTTTTCCCCATTAAATCAACTCCTAGGGAATCACGTCCCGTCCCATATCTTGTTTTTTTAAATAACCGTTTTATTCAAAAATATATCAAATTAGGGAAGTGTAATGGATTGAGAACAATAGTTCATGTTGATTTTGTATTCAGCTGAAGCTATAGCCAATATTCCTTCAGGTCGATTTCCTCTGGGCCATTAAAAGACTCGCAGTGACGTGACCACTGGATTCTTTCATCTATATTACAGCAGAGATTTGATATAGAAATATTCAGAGATTGAGGTTTTATTTAATACCGCAAATCCACCGAGCGGGAAGTCTGTGTCATCCTCCTGAGGTCAGATAAATGAGAGGTCAGTGGCCCTTGCTTATGTTAAACGTCGAGAGGACAAGAACAGGCCGACGGGGTCTCTGCTCTCACACTTTTCCCTCATACTAAACCTGATGATTATTTTATTTCAACACACACATCACGTTCAGGGTTCGGCCATAAAGAGCCCTGAGCCCTGTGATGCAGCTGATTTCAGATAAACAACTACAGAGAGCTATGAATGAGTCTATTCAGCGGGGTGGATAAAGGTACACTTACATTACATACTTATTATGCAGCTCATCCCTTGGTTTATCATTTTCAGTCTTATACTAGGGAGCAGTTAAAATGTCATGCATTAAGAGTTATGAAAAGGTGTGCATTGGACAAAGAGGGAATGTTAAAAGTGTATGCGTCACTAGCTCCATTGAAAGATGATGGACAAAAGGAGGACATTTTCTTCAATGCAGGTGCTTTTTTTATCTCAGTGGTGGATTCGTATTAAAACATATTTACAGATTTTTGTTGTCTTTTTGCGGTATGAAAGTCACATCTGTCTTGGAAACCTTTTACTAAGCCATCATCCTTTTTTATGTGTTCATCTATATTTAAGGTTTTATTAAAGATTTGTGCCAGAATTAATCTTAACATGATGAAAACCTCCCAAAAAAATCAAAAAAGATGTTTATTTTTTATCTGTAAACAGGGTAATAAAAGAGTGAAATAAGAAAATGTGTATTTTTATTGGTATGCTCACAAATTTAGTGGTGCAATTTCCATCACAACCAACAATGTTGCCCCTCATAAAGATGTAACAGTAATATACTATGTAACATGTTGAAAAAAAAGTATTTTTGCATGGATTTTTTTTTTTATTTCTATTATTTCTATTTATTTCAAAAGTATTCAAAAAATATTACACAAAAACTTTACTATAACTTAAGTGAGTACATTGGAACAAATTAGCCTGACAGACATTTTATTACTAAACTAAAATGTAACTTCCACCATTTCCAGCACAGGATTTTATCCGGTTGTTTACACAATTCAAAATTGAAATGTAATAAAAAGGTATCAATTTATTCAGGAAAATGTTGATTAAGAAAAGAAAGATGAAATTCAGAGAATTTGTCATGGCTCTGCTTCATTTAGTCATGTTTTTCTTGGTCCCATAGCAGAGCCATGACAAAGTCTTTGGTTATGTGTGGAGAGAAACATGTTGTCCTTTTGACAATAATATACGTTCTCTCCAGTGTCTGTCATTGACCCCCCTCCTCTCGTTTCCTTGTTATCTTTCCCCGAGTGTTTCATTACCCACACCTGCCTTGTGTCGTTATCCCTCGTTTGTTTCTCCCTATATATACCCTCATTTTTGGTTTGGTTTTTGTTTTGTCGTTTGGTACTTATAAATAAATATATTTGTTAACCCCTTCACCGCTGTCCTGCATTTGGGTTCTCTCTTTCACCACGATCGTGACAGAATCCACAAACCATCCCAGAACCCAGCAGGCAGCAGTATGAACACTGGACGGTCCCACCTAGCTCGCCTCCTCTGCGGACTTCGCCAGGGAAGCGAGAGTGTGGACGAGTATGTGGAGAGGTTCCTGGATGTCGCCGAGAATGGCGTCTTTGGGGAGGAGGAGCTGGCGGTGCTGTTCAACTCCGGTCTCAGGAATCCACTCTCAAGGGCGGAGATGAGGGCGTTGAGGCCGTTGGACTTCGACACCGTGTGGCTGTCCGCCGCAGAGCGGTCGGAGTCCACGGTCTCAACAAGTGCCCGCTACCCATCTCCTTTGGTCACGATCCCTGAGGGTGGTTCCCTGCAGATCGGGGTTGTGGGCATCGCCACGCCATCCCCCTCACTCTCGGCAGCCTCTCCACCGTCCACCAGCCTCGTGGGCAAGCGGGGGAGGTGAGCGTCCTGGGGATCCACCTCCGAGGAGTCCCAGCCAGAGCCAGCCGTTCCTTATACCTCCTTCCATCACCCGACCACCAGCCGGGTGGCTCGGCGGAAAAAGAAGAGGCAATGGCAGGCAGCATGGACTCCAACCCGGCCGGTGCAGCCGGCGTCCAGTCTTGTGTCCAGTCCGGTGTCCAGTCTTGTGTCCAGCCCGATGTCCAGTCTTGTGTCCAGCCCGATGTTCAGTCTTGTGTCCAGCCCGATGTCCAGTCTTGTGTCCAGTCCGGTGCAGCCGGAATCCAGTCCGGTGGTCCAGCCGGCGTCCAGTCCGGTGGTCCAGCCGGCGTCCAGTCCGGTGGTCCAGCCAGCGTCCAGTCCGGTGGTCCAGCCGGCGTCCAGTCCGGTGGTCCAGCCGGCGTCCAGTCCGGTGGTCCAGCCAGCATCCAGTCCGGTGGTCCAGCCGGCGTCCAGTCCGGCGTCCCAGCCGGTGATCCAGCCGGCGTCCCAGCGGGTGATCCAGCCGGCATCCAGTCCGGTGATCCAGCCGGCGTCCAGTCCAGTGATCCAGCCGGCGTCCAGTCCGGTGATCCAGCCGGCGTCCAGTCTGGTGATCCAGCCGGCGTCCAGTCCGGTGATCCAGCCAGCGTCAAGCCCTGTCCAGCTGGCCTTCCAGCCGGCATCAAGCCCTGTCCAGCCGGCCTTCCAGCCGGCGTCAAGCCCTGTCCAGCCGGCCTTCCAGCCGGTGTCAAGCCCTGTCCAGCCGGCCTTCCAGCCGGCGTCAAGCCCTGTCCAGCCGGCCTTCCAGCCGGCCCCTAGTCCGGCAGCCAATCCGGCCCCGGGGAGACCCCGAGGGTCAAGGACTGTTCCCCCCAGGACTCCGCGCCCTAGAGCGCAGCCGGGGACTGGGACTATTCCCCCCAACCATTTTGGACTGCCTATGGGCCCTTGTTTGGCCCCACCCCCTCCCATGTTTGTTATTTTTATTGTCGCACCCCAATCCCATTGTTATTTTGTCTTGTCTGCCACTGATTTTGTTCTCCATGTTTTGTCTGTTCATGTCACTGTCTCACGGTCTTGTCTCGTCCATCTACCCCTTGGTGAGCACCTGGAGGTGCTCATTAAAGGGGGGGCTTCTGTCATGGCTCTGCTTCATTTAGTCATGTTTTTCTTGGTCCTGTAGCAGAGCCATGACAATGTCTTTGGTTATGTGTGGAGAGAAACATATTGTTGTCCTTTTGACAATAATATACGTTCTCTCCAGTGTCTCGTCATTGACCCCCCTCCTCTCGTTTCCTTGTTATCTTTCCCTGAGTGTTTCATTACCCACACCTGCCTTGTGTCGTTATCCCTCGTTTGTCTCTCCCTATATATACCCTCATGTTTCTTTGTCTTGTGTTGGTGGATTGCGTTTTGTACCGTGTATTGTGTTCCTGTCTAAATCCCTAGTCAAAGTCAATGTCAAGTCGAGCCTGTGTAAGTCTGAGTTTGCGTTTCTATAGTGTTGTTCTTTTACCCTGTCTCAGTTATATTTGTCCTGTCAGTTTTTGTATCTAGTTTTGTTGGTTTGCCCCATCGTGGGTTTTTGTTTTGTCATTTGGTACTTATAAATAAATATATTTGTTAACCCCTTCACCACTGTCCTGCATTTGGGTTCTCTCTTTCACCACAATCGTGACAGAATTCTTCTGTAATTGACTATTTGACATATTAAGCAGACATACAGTATTAAACTGACGGGAGTGCCGGTAGTTGAGGAAAAACCCTAGAGTGTCAGCATGAGATGTACTCTAGTCACGTCAGTAAAGAGCATAAACAGGTGTGACTGTCGTCACAATACGTCAACCACGCAATACTGCGGATGCTCTAAATAAATCTCTGGCTGATGATCAAACTGAAGTTCCCGTGCCCCTGTGGCGTGACCTCTCAGTTAGGACAGGTCATTGGCGGAGAGCAGGGTGTGAATCACAGAGGCTGCTTCAGCTCTCTCTCAGGGGACGGACAGTAGCAGAACTTTGCCATCTCAGCACGGACTGAGCCATCCTAACCTCAGATGATACGCCAGCTTCCAAAAACACAGCAGAAACAAGCAACTAAATACCAATGTAGCCAATACACCACAGAGTTATGGGACGGGACGTGTTGTACTTATAGGTCAAAGCTGTACTGTCCTCAGTATTGTGCTCTTTTTAAAAGGTATAATTCATCAAAACATTAACATTCTGTCATTAACGTTTTATATGAAATGAATGTCAAACTCTAGAAAATGCACTTTAGCAGTTGTGTTATGATGAGATACCCAACTGGCCTGATACACAAACTCTATGAAAAACCTGAGCTAACCGATGCATCATAATGTGGGAGTGAGATCAAACAGATCTGTGTGTGTGCGTGTGTGCGCGTGTGTGCGTGTGTGTGTGTCAGTTTAAAGATACTCAGAGAAGTTTACTCACCTGCAGTAGCTGTGTCAGTCCCACCGACATGGGTTATTGGGTTCAGCGTGGACCAGCGTATCACTGCTGTCAGTCTATACAGCACCATTTTTAATGTTAATGCGCACTATAATTAATTGTTGTGTCAGGAACATACTGAAGTCTATTGAAAATAATATTATAACATTTTGAGTTATGGGTCTGACATATAACAATAATTCTCAGAGAACCACTTGTTTATATTTCATTAAACCTGATAAGTCTAAACATGAGAAAAATATACATCTATGCGCAAATTTTCTATTAAAAAAAAGGGAAATAAACATTTGTTAGGGATGTGACACAAATGTTTGAGAAACCGCATAGCCTACTTTGTAGGATTTTTGTGAATTAAAATATACAAACCACAAGCAATAATACCCAACAAATGAAAAAGGGATGGCACTTCACAGAACATAAAATATTTACTTTATTTTCATTTTAATTTTTCCATTCATGAGGAATGTGGACCGGATGTGACAATCCTGAAAATGCCACATACCTGGAAAATCATGCACTGAAAATAAAAAATGCTTTAAAAATGTTGCGACCTCACATTGGTATTTGAACAACCAAATGTTGACATCTGTGCTATCATTAGAAAATAAACTTTGGAAAAAACTTTTTTTCATGTACATTTTCATGGAATTACCCATACAAATTTGTCTAAAATATCAACATTCATATATGAGTATATACAATATTAATGAATATCAATATTTTTTATACGAGTTGAAATGTGTTTAAAAAAGTTTACATGTAATGTATAAATTAATCTTGATAGATTTAAAAGTGTAAAGACTTTTCATATGTAAAGAGTTTCATATGAATGTTGGTTGGCTTTTAAGAAGTAACTATTGGTAATGCAATTTTCCAATTTTCAACAGTGTCATTGGTGAATCATTGAAACACAACGTTGACAATTTAATTAATAATTTTTACTTTTGAAGTAACTTACTGAACACTGGTTATATTATCAGTCTAATTTTTACACCATATTAGTACTGTATACTTTTAGTAAATAGGTTCAATACATAGGAAAAATGTGTATGATGTAACTATTGACTTCACCCAGTAGCGAACCCTCGGGGCCCTCTAGGCCCTCTGTGATGACCTAAGCTATCGTAAAAAAATAATATTTAAAAACTTTAAAATATTATTTTCAATAAATGTCGGGCGATTTTCCCTGATAGATATGTATATATTTGACTTTCTGGATCGATGCGGACTCTATCCTCACGAGTGTAATTCAAGATCACGGAGCAGTCGCAGTTCTGTGATGTCATATGCTGTCTGCACAGCCTGCGCATGCTGCAAGAAGTCAAACGCGTGCTTACGTAAATTCTTGCTCAGCCTTGCTCACAATGTTTATTCATTTCATGTCTAAATTTTATTTTGTGGTTACATATTTGTTTTTCTTGATTTTTTGTATGGATTTTCCCTTTTTGCTGATGTGGCATTAACTGTGGAACTTTCTAGAGAAATTAATTTGGGACTGGTGAGACTAAGGAGTTTTTTTTTTTTTGCCGGCTAACTGGATTGTTCTTTTGTGGGGAGATTATTATTCTTTTTGGGACTATTTTTTGTGTGGACTTTTTTCTTCACCTGAACAGTGCCAACAAAGATCTATCTAGCTGCTCCATGGTCCTGGTAACTGTATTATTGTGAATTGTGTGTGGCATGTTGAATGTTTGAAGAATAATTATACTTAATGAATACCATATGTTCAGCTTTTGACTTGTTACATTTTGAAAGGTCTTTTGTACACCTAAAGTCTATGTGTGAAGAATCCCGACAGTAACTTAATTAATGGATAGTTTAATTCGTCACAACAGTACAATAGTAAATCAATGAGAGAGATCAATTTTGAGTGACAGTAAAACTGACTCATCAAATCATCTTTCTAAACTGGCGCGCTTTGTTTTTTGCTAATTTTCCGCCATCTGGGGGGGTTGTTCACCAGCAGTCTCGTAAAGCGGAAGAAGCACCAGAAGTCTGTTTGCAAACCGCCATAAAACTTCAAAAGAAGAAGAAGAAATTCGGAAAACGTCATTCAAAACAGCATGTGGATGAACTTTGATTTCATATCTCGGGGGAAAAAGAAGAGAAAAGCTGATCAACGTTGTTCAATCAAAACAACAGGAAGAAGACTTTGTTATCAAGTAATTTGATCATAAAATTGTAAGTTATCTATGATTTATTATGCCGCCGTGCCTCAATTCATTTTGGTTGCTGATGTGCACAGTTGTTTGTGTTGCTTAGCTTTGTTTGAGACAAGTGATTTTGACTGTGGTCAGTCTTAAATTTAACATGTTATTCTGTACAACAGTGGGATTTGATCAGATAAATGGTAAATGGTCAGTTCCATACATTTAGTTCACTGTACCAGTTTAATATTTATTATAATAACCATTTATTCGCTGGTGAATCTCTGTTCACTGTCTGCTACTGTAGGTTTTTCTTTACTGAGAGCGCTCTCATGAGGTGTCGCTTTTTAAACTGGTATTGTGTACGTTAATCTGTGTTGGATTTATGATCAGACTGGGAGGCAGTGTCTGCATGTGGTCTATTTTTCCATTGAAGAGCGCATATACGCAGCACGCCGATCATAATCCTTAATGTTTAATAATGATTTGATTTTGTATTGCGTGTTATTTTGGTGAGAACTGTCTTGCTGTGCTCGGCTTGTTGCATTTCAAGTTTGCAGTAGCATTGTAAATGTATCATGTGGTACATGTGATGGTATAATGATGTATGCGCACTTCTATAGGAAAGCACAATACGTTAAAATACTGTGGTAAGTGTGTGTGTTGGGGGGGGCAAGGCTCTGACTTCACCAGACTTACATTACAACACACCTGCCAAGATACAGAAACCAATGAGCAACATACAGACACAAATCTACTTGACTGACATCCAATGTTTGCTTATAAATGTGACCGGAGTGACTGCTGTCAGTAGCCCATCACATTTACTGTCACCATTCACTCGTTACTGCTTCTGGAAACATCTGTCACAGCTGTCACCTTCACCTTATTTACAGCTGTATCCCTGACTTCAGTTCCTGCACAAGAGGTTTCTGCTGGTGTCCTCATTAGGCTTCACACTCAACCATGGCAACGTCAGTCCACCAGCCAGACCAGTTCTAGCCAGTATAAACCAGTCCAAACCAGCCAGTGAAACACGTGTCATTTTTCACATCAAAGTCAAAAGAAGAACAATTATATTTTGCTTTAACATCACTTCAGTACTGAGATGTTTTAAAATGAGACTGTGAAATGTGTTTAATCATCATAAGAATAATGTCACAACTGTACATTATGAGTTATTTTCACTACGGCACAGCTGTCAGTGCTGGAGTACAGTAGCTGAGCATCTGTGGGTCACTGATGGTGCAGTCAGTGCTGGTGAAGAATTGGAATGAGGGATTATGAAGAACCCTTAGTGATCTTTCATCCATTCGCTCCCCCGAGACAGGTGCATTAGAAAGACCTGAGCAAACTGAATTAGACAGAAACTCTCTCCCTGCCTCTCACAAGCCCGAATCTCATCCGGCTTTACAAGAGGAGGATGTGCGAATGAAGACGAGACGAGAGAGAGAGATGTCTGGAAAATCAAGGGATGGTTTACGCACAAATATAACCTTTGAATGGAACCGGTGCCTGCAGTTTTCAGCTCGGTCTGGGGCTGGAGAGGGTGAGACATCCTGCTGATGAGGGCTGGGTGAAATTTAGGTTAGGAGTTTTAGGTTTTAAGTTGGATGTCATTTAAAAACAGATATCTTGTAAGGTGTTTCTTGGATGTCTGCTTCGTGTTGTTTGGAATTCGAGCACAATCATATGGCAATGTAAAACTATTTTAGGAGGTGGTCAGTTCATATTCTTATTTGTATGCTTTTGCCCCTGTGACATTAGGTTTAAAGGTGGAGAGTTAATTGCAAATTTGCGTCCGAAATTTCCGCACGTTAAAAAATAAATACGACCTCACGTTGTGTCAATCACATTTACACACTGCCTCCGATATTTTCGTCCGTCATAAAACAATTCGGACAATTCATTTCGCTTTGACAATTCGGAGACATCATACAAACGAGCGCCAAATACGAAAAAACTCATACGAAAATTTCGGACTGTACGTGCAAAGACCTTTAGGGGTGGAGCTTTAGTCTTGCTTTTTTTCTAATAACTGTGCAGTTTTACTGACAAATACTGAAAAACCATTCATTAATTTCTACCCTGGTCCCCAAAATAAAATTATATAAATATAATTGTAATTAAATATACTTTTATCGATGTTTTTCTTTTTCAATAAATTAAATTTCTATTTTAATCAAATTTCAATTAAAGGCATTTCCAAAATTCTTCATTTTAATCAGATGTTTCAAGACAAACAATATATTGTGTGTAAAACACATTAATTCATATTGCATGCACACGTACACCGTATGAACACTTTAGTTTTTTTTCCATTTTAACTGTATTCAGATTAGTATCAGCAGTTTGCCAGCTCAGTCTAAATCTGGAATTTAATTTGATAGTTATTCTTTATTCAACACACGGCTGATATCATGAAAACATGTTTGAGAATAAATAAATGAGTGCATTACGCATTGATGCTCAACAAGACATCAGGGTCTTAAAGTCCTAGTTTATAACGCACAATGCTGAATGTGTGTGCAATCTCCTCTGCTCAAGAATGGTTGTATCAGCGTGTAAGCCTGTGATGTAACATTGTGCGTACTAGAAAACATAATGTTATGCCAAAGCTTCATATATTCCAACAGGATTTATGCGTGTATGTGCGCGCGCGTGTGTGTGTGTGTGTGTAAGGTGGTTAAGACCGTTTGAGTGGTGGCCTCAGCATATTCACAATAACTCTCCAATCAGCTTTCACACGCACACACACACAGCTTCAGGGCAAACAGAGCGTGGCATGCAGGCATTAGATTAAGACCTGAGATTTGTGCCCTTCAAATCTTTCACTGTCAAAACATGAGAGATCAGACGAGAGCGGTTACATAACACACAGAACATACAGCAGACACCAGCTCTGTTCCACAAGCTACCATGCTGTCAACCGTCTATAGGCGCAGCCAACAATCTGTGTGTTATAAAGCCTAAAATGCACAGCACATAAACATATTGATTTGATCTGTTTTCTATTGTCACCAAATTTGTTTGACCAAAATGTATTCTGGGATTGTCTTCTGTTTGTGAATGTATTGTAATTTGTCTAAAATAAGGTTTCTCAGAAGGGAGCATAATGTTGCTGCCTATGTGAAACAGCTTTGATGCATATGATTCCAAACAGAAAAAGCAAAAGAGACAAATATAGAAAGTCTGTTTATTTTCTTCTGTTTATACACAATTATAACCATACTGCATGTTATGCACACCATTTACAAACAATTTCATAATTTAACGTTTAGTGTACAAATAAACGCAGGGATCTTTATTAATTTAAAAAGACATCTGTTACAGTAATTAAGTAAAAAACACCTTAAGAAATACAGCTTGAATACAGCTGCTTCCCCTACAGGTGTATCCGTGAACTGCATCAATCACTTCACATTGGCTGTTTGGGATGGCAAAGCATTCTAGCCACATCAAGTTACAATAAGCACTACGTAAATCTGGATTAAAGGTATGATTTTATTTTCAAGATTTTTCTCTCTTGAAAAGGTCATGAGAGAACAATGTAGCGTAATATTGTTTGACACTTTTACCCTTTCGTAGTGTTCCACATATTCTCTCAAACAAAATGAATGAGTATCTTTGTTGCACAGTATTCAACTAGTACACTAGTACAAACATGCCATTGTTTATTATTTCTAACTACAAATGACAGACTTCAACCATGTAATGTAATATTGTTTCAATATCAGGACGAAAACAGGAAGTCTAAGGGACGACCTTGACTTTGAGACTTTTCAAAGTGCTGTCTGTACTCTAAATACAATTCCAGCAGAATGTAAAACAGCCTCAATCCCAGCCATCCATTTGCATCTCATTACAAACCTTTTATTGTGGTTCGCTCCGAGAACAACCGATATTGGACAAACAACCACTTTACAGACTGTTAAGGTAATATACATCAACTTATTTTGATGAAATATGGAATTACCAGCATGCAAGTTATACAATGACTTTATGCACTTTGAGGAGATCTACTTTAACAAAATAATGTGTCCCCGTGAACCGGAAGCTGCGATCATATTTACATCCGAATTTTGACGCATTTCCGAGTGAAATGACATTTCTAATGAGAAAAATAGTGGGTTTGGCTTTCTTCTTTCTCTGCGATTTGATTGGATGTATTAAAAAAAGCTGCTGCCTTCTGAAATGGAACTGGCAGCAGACTGACAGTTGAAGGGGAGGAGTTAACAGATGCTCCGCCCAAGCTGTCTAACATACGTCATCTATAGATGGGTAGTCATTACAGGACGGAAGTGCATTTTCAGATTTTAACTGAAGATTATGAGGCCCCACGATTTTTAAGAAGAGAATGACCCACATTGCTGAACTACTGTATATACAATAAATGCTGCAATATTTCATGAAAAAAAACAGGCATTGTAATTTTTAATTTCACTGGGACTTGTTTGTCTTGTGCAACACTAAAATATATTTTACCACCCTACTGTAGCATTTCCCATGAGTGAAATGTTAGTTGACTTTAGTTAGTTGAGTTTCTAAGTCAGTTCACACAGGTGCTTCATTTCCACTGAGTTGTACGGTTCAGTACGATTCAGTACGGTACGCAATTATTTCCTTTCCACTGTGAATGGTACCAAAATAGCGAACCGTACCGTACAGTGCCACTTTTTTGGGACCCTTTTGCAAGGTTACCTAGCACAGTAGTACCAATAGTACCGGAACCTAAAAGGGTGGAGTTATACTCACTGCAGAACGCTGATTGGTTGAGAGAGAACCGTGACTTGTAGTCAGTGGAAACGCAAGCCGGATCAGGGTTTACCGTACCGTACTGTACTGTACAGAACTGAACCGTACCGCTCAGTGGAAACTTGGCAAAGTAGACAATCCACAGGTGCAGTTCATCACGTTAATGATCAACATCTTCCGCTAACATTTGATGACGCAATAGGGTGATCAAATAATTTTGATCTTCACTTTGAACAATGCATCTATTGTCAATCCAAGTTTCCGTTCAAAATGCATGTCAAGTGATTTTTTGTTGAGGCCTTCATTATTCCAGAGCGTAGAGGATAGCTGTTGATTTTCACATCAGAAATATACGTGTGTTTTATTTTCTGTCACGTGTGTGTTTCAGTCACATTTCCACCTGTGCCAGTAATCCTGATCACTCAGACTCACATTCACTCCAGTTCAGCCTGTCTGTTCTCAATCCCGCCAATCACCTGCTGAAACCCACTGGCCCACAAATCTCTCCATCATTCACCTGGATTTGCTTGGTTTGACTGTGTTTAATCCACATAAAGGTGATCTGCAGCACATTTGACATTATTTTGTATTGTTTCAAGTAGGACTGCTAGAGTACCTTTAATATTTTATTTTGTATATATTACACAGCTGTACCTTTCACAAGTTTAGGCTCACGTGGAGTACTCATTCTTTATTTATACGTCTTCACATTTTATAATAATAGTAAACTTTTTAACGATGAAATTACACAAATGTAACTATGGGAATTATATTATGACTAAAAATCCAAATAAATCATGTAGTATTTTAGCATGTTCAGTCTAGTCAAAATTTGACATTTTGTTGTTTTGTCTTTTTATCAAGCCACTTGTTGAGGTCTCACCCTGAGATGCATTTTTATTGCCTGAAAACATTTGTATTATATAAACATATATATATATATATATATATATACACTGTATACTGTATATATATATATACATTATTTCTTATAAATAAATATGTGGCACAAGCACATTTTGTACACATTTTGTAAACTAATTTCAAACATTCAGACAAATGACTTCAAAACCAAAGGGTTTCCAAAACATTTGTTTAATGGTAATAAATTAACACGAATAAAGTTCACCCCAAAATAACAATATTTTTCATCATTTATTCACCCACAAATCATTCTAAACCTGTATGGCTTACTTTCTTCTGCAGAACACAAAAGATATGTTAAAGAATATAATATTGACCCCCCAGTTGACTTACTGTATGGACACAAAACCTCAAAATATTCTCAAAATATCTTCTGTCGTGTTTACAGAAGAAAGAGTCAGGGTTTTAAACAATTTTTATTTTTACTCCCCTTAAAGGAAGTCAACTAAAAGTGTCTTTGTGAGGCTCGGGTCACCACATGTCACCAGAACAGCATCCAGTGACCCCTCATGCCCTACGGAGGGGGGCTTTGTCACACTGGAAGAAGCTTCTCCCAAGTTTCACATGGGTCATCACTCACAACAACTTTTCAGTGACTTTCTTTTAAAGTGACAAGTGGACCCAAACTGTGCTGGTAAAAAGCCTCTCACAGTGTAACATTACTTAGCATTTTACTTTCATTTGTAACCCGTCAGCTCAGTGGCCACCAATATCTAATCATGAACCTGAAAGGTCAGTAAGTGAGGATGACTTTAATGAGTGTTTCTAATGGATCTTTAATCACACAGTACATTCATGTGAGCAATGCTGAGAATTAAAGCTGACCAAGTTAACTCAACTTCAAACATAGACTGAAAAACGCATGTGATCTTTGCCAGCACAACGGTTACGTTACATTGCAAAGTCAATACTCATAAGTCAATGGTCATAATATGTTCCATTTTTAAGTTATTTAGATAAATATGTAATACAAGGTGCCCAAGGGCCTGTGTTCTTGTTCTGAAAAGGAAAGTACAGTGGGGTTCAAAAGTTACTGATAGGACACAGTTGCAAACACGTGTGATAGATAAGCACAGCGTGTGGACGGTGCGGGGATGCCCTGTAAAACGTTTTTCTCTCTTTTAAGTCTTTATATATTTCCTTTGAAATTAAACTTCATTTTGACAGTCGGCCCACAAGTCAATCTGTCTCCCGGCCCTCATGACCAGTCCATCCCTTTTCAAGTTTATCCTCTGCCCCTCTGTGAGAGTAAATACATCACTCACTGTCAGACGGCTTAAGAATTCTGTGAACACGTCTCCTGTTTAACCGAAGTTCACAACACAGCAAAGCTCCCCTCCAAAAAGGCCAAAAATCAATGTTTAAGTAACTAAAGTAGCTTTGAGATTCGGTCTTTTAAAAAAGCAAGCAGCCGAGTTCTGATTCTCCTTCAGACACAATAGCCTTGTCTTATTCATCATGCCCACATAAACACACCCAGCTGACCTTGTGAAACTCTATCACATCTGTTGTGTGCTGATTCATAATGATATTAACATCTCATATATTCATATTCTGTTGTGCTATTTGTCTTCTACAATTACATTTATTGGAAAGGCTTTTAGTTGAATCCAGGCTTCAGATGCTTTGATCAGAAGTCACGTAAATCCGTTTGGTTTGGTAATTAATCTGTTGCATGTCTAGCCTGGTATTAAGAACAATTACAACTATTTTTTATATTGGTATTAACAATTCATATTTAGAGCAATTTAGTTATAATTTGTGCATGTGAGTGAAGGATTTTGTGTTGGTAGACACCTGATCCATATTCCGTTCACGTGGATAAAGGATTTTGTTGACCTAGACACTTCCCAATTCTGCTTCTGCTCCATAAACTCGGCCACTCATATTTCTACAGAAATACATATTTATAACATATTTCTCATTTCTGTTGGAGAGACCCAAAACTCTGTTGAGATCCAATCTGGACTTGGTTAAAAGTTTACATTATTTAGCATCGTTTTTTGGCATCTTGTCTGCTGAACGTTGACAAACCACCTGGACTGGAGACTGAAGGCCAGTACCTGGAGATGGTCCACTGGCAGCAGATGGTAAACAGTGGACCCACACTTACACCAAATACCCTACGCAATTACAGGAACACAATCATTTCTGGCTGTGCAACATCCAATGCATGCATTGTTTTTTGTCTGAAATTTATCAGAGAGCAATTCTGTATTTTAGGGTTTGAAGGGGCTGTCAGTATATGACACTCATCTGTGTAGGCCGGAGTTACTGTCACCACAACAGCATCATGCACTTTCAATGTGTTGCCCTACTATTTTTTTTACATTTGCATGCTTGTGTATGCTTCTGAACTCACTGACCCTCTTTCATGTAAATAATGTTGAATTCTTTGAGTTTGTTACATTTGTAATGCTGCTGGATGAATTCTGCCAAAGTTGTGACCAAAGATTTATTGAAATGTGGCAGCTGTGCTGAAGGCTTACTGAAGTGAGTTTCACTGCTTGCTCATCTGTTTCCCTACTGACATTCATGCTGAGAATATCAAATACTGTACTGCACTGTAAAAAGTAATACCTTAGATCTACTCAATAAAATTATGGCAACAGATTACAAGCAATTTTTTTTTAATTAAATACAACTTATTAGAAATGAGTAAATTTCAATCAATTTTATTGCTTAAAAGTTACACAATAAAAATTGAGTAAATGCAAATTGTGACATAATAAAATTGACTTAAGGTTCCAAGGTCGACTTAATTAAATATGAATAACAAATAATCAAAAAGAATAATTCAACTTTAAATATTATTCAGAGAAGGTAGAATTTACTTTTTTTTTACTTTTGTTAGCTGGGGACGTTCTTAAAACATTAAAAAACTGGACACTGAATGTTTTTAAAACGTTTTCAAAAGCATGAAAAACCTCTAAGGAAAGTTCTTATAACAAACTTTTGTTAGCTGGGTATATGTTTTCCGTGCTGTTTAAAGCCGAATTACTAGCCGCTTCGGCGAAATTTCTTTTATAAATGTTGTGCCTCTTGTATCATCTGTTTAGGCCACAGTGTTAGAAGGGAAGGAATTAATTTGTAATTATTCTTAGTTAGGGAGTTATATGTGTGTTTTGCTTCTTTATTTAATGTCAGTGTTTCTGACTTTTTCTTCCAAAAGTTTTGACCAAGATAAATTCACCTCAGAAGCTTTTGTGTCTGATCATTTTTAGGTCAATTCTACCTTCTCTGAATAATATTTAAATTTGAATTATTCTTTTTGATGATTTGTTATTCATATTTAATTAAGTCGACCTTGGAACCTTAAGTCAATTTTATTATGTCACAATTTGCATTTACTCAATTTTATTGTGTAGCTTTTAAATTAAAATTGATTGAAATTTACTCATTTCTAATAAGTTGTATTTAATTAAAAAAATTGCTTGTAATCTGTTGCCATAATTTTATTGAGTAGATCTAAGGTATTACTTTTTACATTGTGGAATACATTCATTGAATATAAATAAATGCTTTCACATGTGAGAGCTTTCATTAACTCTTTCAACATTAACACATAAAAGTTTTGGCTCCTTCGAGCCCCAGTGAACTCAAAATGAACGTTTTTTTTCCTTTTATTAAAAATAAGCTTTAAGGACAATGATAAACTGATATGCTCCTATGCGCTGACAAAATTCCTATGTACAGTAGAAGATAAAACCGTTCAATACTGACAGTCTGGCACGTGCGCTCAAACAAATCTAGAAATTCCATGACATCATGCTACACTTCAGCCTCTCATCAAAGTTCTTGTCAAATCAAATCTGCTTTAGAATCCAAACAGTCCCGCCCCCTTCAATAGCAGAGCTGCTGAAGCGGCGCCTCATATCAGCCACTTGTTCGCACATTTATTATGTCCAACATGGTAAATGACATAATGCACTAGATGGGAGATAGGGGATGATCACGTTTTCAAATACAGCTTTGCCAGACTGACTGTGCCATAAACAAAACGCTATTGGTTATTTTAAAAGAGGGCGGGGCCACTCCAATGCATTTCTGTGGGACTTTAAGTAAGTGAATTAAAAAAATCGTTGTTAGGCAAAAAATGTTCCTGTCATCAGCAGTTCCTTATTTTTTCTTTCCATCCTTCTTTTATTCTCTTCTTCCTACTATTTACATAATAAAACTGTATTAAATAGTAGCTATATCACAAATGTTTTACTCATTCATTTTAAACAATGGAAAATAATAAAAACAAATTAATACAACAAGATGAATTTAATGATTGAGTCGTTGTCTTAATTTTTTTTTTTTCTATGCTTCATTTATCTTCATTGTATTTAAATTCAAAGAGTCTACGATGTGTTACACAGAGTAGAGTCAAACTCGTGTAATTTCTTAATCTTGTTTGTCTCATCATCAACTTCTTTAAGATCCCCTATCAATAATGGGGATAAAAGTCCAAAATAAAGAAAGTGAAGATTGAAGAAAGCAGTTGTTTATTATTGTTGATTTTTTATTCAGATGAAACAGCACCTAAAATAAGTCTCCCATAATGCAGAAAAGGTCAGATAAAGTGTTGTTTAATAAAAAGATGAGGTAATTTTTGCAATTAGCAACAAATTTCAATCAAAAACATTTAAGGACACACACACGCACACATATTAGCAGGCACATTAAATGCATATTAAACATGTTGTATAACTCTACAAAGGACAACAATAAATAATGCAACCAGCTTTCCTCGAGCCCATGTGTCAAAAACAGATCTTTGCCAAAGGCAGCACGAGACAGTCTTTACAAATCAAATATTGCGAAAAGGTGCCTTTATCTACAGAGTTGTTCGCTCCTCACATAACCTCGCATAACTTTCTCTAAAGTTTTCAGCAGAAGCCGCACACAGAGGCGGAGCTATATTTTGACAGCGAGGCAATCCCTTACATTTCCCTCGGAGGGTTGTAGAGGTGACTGCACACAGAATTGGGCTTGTTTGTTTATTTTGTTTTGACTTGAGGGTTTGAGATGATTGGAGAAGCAGAAGCAGAGATGAATAAAAGATTATGTGTCGGGGTGCACAAGAGAATGCATGGAAACGGCCGAGTTATCAAAGACGAAAGTGCTTCTTTCGAAAGTGCTACCGGCTACGCAAAATAACACACACCGAGATCTAACAAAATTCAGGGAACAAATGGATGCTTATCAGATGTTTATCGAAGTATCAAAGCAACCTAAATGACTTATGAAAATTTTAGAAGCTGATGAAAAGAACACTGTCAAAACCATCAAGATTTAACTTGACAGCTGTAACGCTTACGCTAAGCAATTTGGTGCACAGGCCATTACTACTTTACATATCCATTTGCAAATTGTTAAATTTAAAAAACATCCTTGGGGCTGGACTACTCCAAAAGAGAAAGTAAAAAGAAAGATGTCTGGTGCTGCTTTAGTGGATATTAAGCATCCAGGATGGGGTCTCTGGAAATTATATTCTATAACAGTCAATTTAATTTCGTCTGAACACACTGTGCTGGATTTCTATATTTTACTGACCCTTTGACAAGCCTCTGCTTTATGGCTCCTACTACGCAGTTTAGTTCATCCTGTGGTCATGTTTAATGCGAATCTTCCAGCGCCTCGAGAGAATGTATGAAAGGTTGTTGTGCAGTCATCCACTGATGTAGGGTGGGTGTTTGTGGTATTATTGCAAGTAAACAACAATTTAAAGAGTTTTTGAGATGAGAATGGACAATTAATCTTTATCTTCATTATAAAGTTCCATAATTTCTTCAGTTCATTAATTCTGCATTAAGTGTTTCTCTCACATAGCTGATATATAGCTTTGTTAGATTAAGACTATAGCTTATTTGGATTTATATAACCATTTATGTCTCTTTTATTCTATGGAAGAGTCCAGACTATTTTACTTCTACATTTGGGGTTCAACAGGAAAAAAGTTAAGGGTTTTCATCCAAGGTTAGTAAATAAAAACTGAACGCCTTTTCGTTTGGGGGCTTTTTTAATAACACTATTTTAATCATTTTAAAAAGCACATTTTTGCATTTTGCAGATGCTTTTACCCAAAGCAACTCACAGTGCAGTCAAGGTAAACTTTTTTATTAGTTTGTGTGTTCCCTGGGGGTCGAATTCACAACCCTTGTGTTCCTTTTGCTCAATTTCACACATTTCACTCTGCTATTCTAAATTTAAGAGGTTCTCCTCTGAAGGGTGTGCATCTATCGTGACAAAAAATCAAGATAGTTACATAAAAGTTAATAGTTACATAATAGTTTTGTTGGAACACTTATTAAATTTACACTTTATCCGAAAGCTGCATCTTCTTTTCAGGATCTCAGCAGCACCCACAGTCGATCGCTATGAAGGACATTTCACTGGTATCTCCACACCCACGGTCTTTACAGGAGTGAGCATGTATGCCAGCAGTCAGCTCCCACACCCGATGCATCTCTTGGGCTGTGAGGGTGCTGAAGCCTGATGCTGCCCACCTTCCTCAGCATCCTGGACCCTTAACCTCCAGCCAACCACAAGCAGTGAATCACTAAAGACTCCCAATAAATACAAACCTCCACACTTCATTATTTATAGCGCCATTGATCAAAGTTACAATTAATTGAACCGTGACTCGAAATAAAAATCAACCATATAAACTAACTGAGGGGTTTGCACATTTGGGTCCGTAAAGTGAACTTTTTACTTTTACATTTTTACTTTGATTTCCTGGATTTTGTTGTTTGTAATTGGATTCTAGAAAATGATTCCATGTATATAATAGTTTTGTATGGGAATACATTGAACATTGAATTTACAAATAAATTCAGGTCGTTTTCTAAATGACATATAGTGTTCACACAGGACATTTGAATGTCACACAAGAATCGTTGTTTAAAACAACACAAACAGTACAGAACATATCAAAAACAGAAGCAGAAACTTACCTTAAATCAGACAGCATAAAAAAAACACACAAACACAGGAAGAACATGAGGGCTATAAATACACAAATAACTTATAAAAAAAATGAAACAGCTGGATTCAATTGAAGATCAAGTACCCAGAAACAATCATCGAAAATAAATGCCAAACAAAATCAGAAAGCTCCAGATAAGAACAGAAGATAACAAAAATTATCGACTGCACCCTCAGCAAAGCAATACACATACATAACACACTTGAGTACAAACAAGGAAGGGCTATTCAATTAGTTTGTCATGGGAGCCAGTTCATGAAAAGCATCCCAAATGAGGGGCCTAGAGATATGGCTTGCAATATGAGGGATGATACAACAATAATAAGAAATCCGTTTTATTTTTTCTCAAATTCCATTTTTTCTGTTTTAATTTTTCTTTATTCTGTGTTTTCCGTCCTTTACTATACAATCGTAATATATTTGCCCACGTAAAAAAAAATACTTCAGAATACTACAGTATTCACTTATAAACTATAAAAATCCTGCAGTAGATACATTGAATTATACATGGAAAAATAAAAATAGAATTACTTTTTTTTTAAGTCTACTTAAATGCAAGTAATATTTTTTATAATAAGTTCTCATTTTGTATAATGTCACTAGCACATTTACTTTAGTTTACTAAAGTAAATAATATACTCATGCAGTGAAAATCAAGAGGAATGGTGTGGTAAAATGTGGTTTGTTATAACTTGTTCAAGTTAACCGGACTTTTATTTTGACGGGTCGCCGCAAAGGGTGTTTGACAGTTGCTTTTCTCACATGAAAGAGAAACAGTTCATGTGCACGCGTTCTCTGAAAGCTCCACGAGCACACGCATAACAATTGCAGATTACATATTTAAACACCATCTGAATATTTCTAAAGTTATTCATGCACAATTTGAATTTTGTTAGCTGTTCGGTGCTACTTTCTGTTTAAGAAATAATACATTTGCCAGATTCTGTGCCATTCCGCGTTATACAGCAAAATCTGTTTTATGCCTGGATTCTGCGATTCAATCATTGGGCCCTAAATATGGGAGCCCATATGTTGTATTTTTACATTTTTACCCCATAAGACACCCAAAGTTTTTACCTACATTTAAACATGCTGATGTTGTATTTTAAACTGCACAACAACAACAACATCAGTGCATTGTAAGATGCCCAAGCAGGCTTTTCTACATTCAAACATTCAATGTTCATTTGATGTATTTTGAAACTGCATAACAACAAAATGGATATTCAATGAAACAACATTAACCTACACAAGCGCTGTTATCCGACGCACTATTCTTCGCCTGAACTTTTGAAATTGTGGTCCTATTCATGCTAGAAAAATGTCAGAAATTAAAGTAATAAAAGTTCTCATCCTTCATCATCCTGTTGCGTCTCACAGGAGAGATTGCTTGTGAGTCGTGCCACTCGCCTAACGTCACGTGACTCCTACTCTGTACTGCATGGAACAGATGCGCGTCACTTCATAACTGTAGGGTCCGAACTAAAAAACTACATTTATTCTAGAGATATGCTACTTGAATGGCCGGAACAAATTACATTGATGTCCGGGTTCGGCCCGCGGGCCGCCAATTGAATAGCCCGGATGTAAGTAATCATCTTCCAATCCAACAACCAACTGATGTTCAACAGGTGTCAGTACTCGGACCTCTTTAAATTGACCTTGACACCCTTAAAATTAACTCTTGCTGAGTTTTTCTGGCATTCTCATGTAGATGATGGTCAATTTTTCTTTCCAGTCTTTCTCAATCTAGTTTCACTTATTGCCCCTCCAGCAAGGCTGGGCACTTTGCGGCTCTCACACTGCTGCTTCTCCTATGCGAGAACAATTTATAGTACTTAACAGATGACATGCAAAAGAGTTTGTGTTTTATCCTAATGCTGGACTAGTTAACAAGCCTGATGCATTGAAGAGTTGTAAAACTAACCCAACTCAAATAGAAGGTATGAAAAATTTCAAAACTGCTTTCCAACTGTTGACCACAACCGTTTCTTATGTGAAGCTAAAGCATTAAAAAGAGCAATGCCTTAAATAAAAAGCACCAGAAAGAGTCTGACGAAATGTGACCATACACCCTATTTCCATATCATTGATAACAATGCTAATGATAGTGTAGATGAAGCTTTTAGTCTCTATTAGGCTTTACAAAGACTCCCAAAGTTTTGTCATGGGCATGCAAAAGGACATGATCCAAGCCGCTCTCTCATTTGTTCAATTAGCTTTTTGGTTTTGATCCTGTCCTCCCCCACCGAGGTCTGCGGTGTGTTTGACCACATTCCTATTCTCCCGTTACACAGAAATCAGCCTCATTTATCACTTAAAAAGAGCAAAACTTTCATACTCGTTCGGTAACAAAACCACCCACTGCTCTGTTTCATGTCCTCTTTGGTCTTTCTCGCCTGAAAGTCTGAAATATTTGTAATTCAAAAAACATTCCCTAATACTAAATCTCCCTGGACCTTCTCCACGGACAGTCAAATATCTCATAGTTAATACACCCCACAACCACTGTTCTTCACATTTTCACAGCATGCTTGGGAGAAGAGTTACATCCTGTGTCGAGTGGAGCATACTGTAAGGAGATGTGGCTGAAGATTTACCCTGTCCACTGGAGGGGGTCTGTGTGAAAGCCGTGACCACTCAGTTAATGCGTATCTGACCTTACAGTACAAACCGGACAGCTCATTCCATCTCGACTGTAACATTTTGAATCTGTAATCTAACATTATTATAAAACACTGCTTTTATGTGATGAGAAAGTCTATTTACAGTAAGTGTGTATCAAAAAAATGTACCACAATGTCATAAAAATGTATCTTGATAGCAGAGACATATGTGTAGTCCATCACTGTAAACCTGCCTGTCAATTATCCTGTCACAGTTTACACTCATACATACACACTCTGCATTTAATTTCCACTATTCCTCATTCATTATTTATCATTTCATTTTACCATGCAATACAGATTGCCATATTGAAAAGACAGAAAGCAGCTGTGAGCCATTGAAGATCTGCAGATTGTGGGTTTCTAGAAGATCTATTGGTGCTTTTACATGAGCAAGTCTAACTTACCTCTTTTGAATATTTTCCCTTTTTTTAGTTTTATAACACTTAATAAAGTAAAAAAGTCTTTCAATAAAGTTTTCAGCAAGTATGAAAATAAAGTGTTATATATTAACATAATAATGATAACAGCCTCTAAAACACACCGCTCATTTGGGTATTGCAAATCTTTTTGACCAGTACTACTTTCATGTATGTCACTTGTTTGTTTTTGTTACAGATGAGCTAATAAAATATTTTGTAATTTTTAAATATTACAAAATATTTTGTCATAAAATATTACAAATCAATATTTTGTATCCATTTATTTGCTCATGTGTCAAGTAAGGCCATATTCTGACACTAGGCACCAGACGTACAGCAGCACATAAATCACACATTTAAGTGATTATTAATAACTTTCTGTCTGGTTGTTTGTCAAACAGGTAAACACTCAAACACTTTATTGAGTTCAAGATCATTGCTGTTAGTCCAATAACTGGCAACACACTAATATTTTAACCAAACCACATTCCCCGAAATAAGTGCTGGGCATGATCTTACAATTTGTAAATTCCTCTTGAAAAAATTGGCACATAAACGTAAACAAAAAGGAAAAGGTAATTCAATCAAAGTGTAATGATTTTACTCCCATGGCAAATTTTCATTGTCGTCTCTAGTTTATGTGTTTAAGATTTTATATTTGTTCGTTTTCTTATAATCCAAGGACCTCCATGGCCCTAAAGCATTATAATACACAAACCCAACACAAATTTAATGAAAGTGTGAGAAGTTTGCCCTGCCATTCAGCATTCAAGGCTATAGACCTTCAAATTCTCTAGAACGAGTATAGCCTTCATTTCTAAAAGCAATTAACTCTCTTTCATCTCGGCAAATTGGGTTTTTCAGTCTGGAAAGCCGAATTTGTGCCTAATGCAAATAAACAACAGCAAAGTAATCACATTGCATGTTAATGATGCTGCTTCATCAGATATCATCCATTCTTTAGAGACTAGGGATAGAGCACTATTCAAGCCTTATTGGTCCATATGAAAGTGAGTTACTGAAGGCTGTAAGTAAATTATACATACTGTACATAAAGTATACATATGTTTTTCCACAATATTTACCATTTTCTGTAATTGTGCTTTTCACAATTCGTCACAGAAAATATAGTAATATTATAGTAATATTAATATAAAAATACCATTTCAAAATGATTTCTAGGTATGTGCTCAGGTAAAAAGTTTCATTCTGTGAACTACTAACAATATTTCTCCCAAATTTCAAATAAAAATATAGTTCCCTTTCTGTCGGTCTCTCGATGTTGTGTCGAACCGACAGATGGGGTTCGTCCCTGAGAACCAATCGCTTCCGACTACTTAGAAAAGGCCAATGAAAATTGGCAAATGAAATTTGCATGCCGGACTCCGCCCCGGACATCCGGGTATAAAAGGGAGACGGCGTGCATCATTCATTCACCTTTTGTTCTTCGGAGCCTTCGCTGATGAAGATCAACTCTTGCTAGTTAGCAAAATCTACATTGCCGGTTCTACGACGTGGTGCAGCGGACTGTCCCTTCCTGCAGCGACTTCCCCTGGGTGTCTCGCAGGTTCCAGAGGTGTTCGAGCTGGGGGCCTAGCGCCCATTTTTCACAAAAAGAGTTTCCTATCTCCCTGGGTGTTCTTCACAGCCACTCTCACCCTCTGTCAGACGGTGTTCGGCCACTCGACGTTGCGTCTTGGTGAGGCGCAACATCGAATGTATTTTGCAGCCCTCAGCACTCTCAAATCGACGGTGCGGGGACCTGCATCGCCAGGCAGGCAAACCAGCAGAGCCAGTCTTCTTCCCGGGGGGTCGATGAAGCAGATCGTTCCCTTAGTCCCCCTGTCACGGTCCCTGGGAGCTTGGCTCGAGCTTCCCACACCGTCACGGTGGCTGAGAAGGACGATCCGTCTCGGCTACGTGATCCAGTTCGCCAGAAACCCGCCCAAGTTTCGGGGCATCCTCGCCACCTCGGTCAGAGGCCGGGATGCTCCCGTACTACGGAGCGAGGTCACCACCCTTCTGGCGAAGGGTGCGATCGAGTCCGTCCCCTTAGCCGAGATGTCCAAGGGGTTTTACAGCCCTTACTTCATCGTCCCCAAAAAAGGCGGGGGGGTGCGCCCCATCCTAGATCTGCGTACCCTGAACAGACACCTGCACAAGCTGCCGTTCAGGATGCTCACGCAGAAGCGCATCCTGGCATCCGTCAGATGTCAGGATTGGTTCATGGCAATCGACCTGAAGGACGCTTACTTTCATGTCTCGATTCTCCCTCGTCATCGCCCGTTCCTACGGTTCGCTTTCGAGGGTCGGGCATATCAGTACAGAGTCCTCCCCTTCGGTCTGTCTCTGTCTCCACGAGTCTTTACGAAGATCGTGGAGGCCGCCCTCTCTCCCCTCAGGGAGAGAGGTGTGCGGGTACTCAACTATCTCGACGACTGGCTTATCTTGGCTCACTCGCGAGATCTGTTGTGTGCACACAGGGACCTAGTGCTCCGGCACCTAGATCGATTGGGACTACAGGTCAACCGAGAGAAGAGCAAGCTCTCCCCCGTGCAGAGCATCTTCTATCTTGGTATGGAACTCAACTCTGTCACCATGACAGCGCGACTGTCCGCAGTACGCGCCCAGTCGGTGTTGAACTGCCTGGATCATTTCACGCAGTCAGCGGTTCCCCTGAAACTATTTCAGAGGCTCCTGGGACACATGGCATCCTCGGCGGCGGTGATACCCCTCGGGTTTATGCACATGAGGCCGCTTCAACACTGGCTCCTGAGTCGAGTTTCTTGGAGAGCGTGGCACACCGGCAGCAGGCAGATGGTGATTACGCCTCGCTGCTGACGCACCCTAACCCCGTGGTCTTCCATGACCTTCCTTCGGGCAGGGGTACCCCTAGGGCAGGTTACGAGGCATGTCGTGGTGACAACGGACGCCTCCCTGCAGGGTTCGGGTGCAGTGTGCAATGGGCACGCAGTGTCGGGGCTTTGGACGGGCCCCTGCCTGCGCTGGCATATCAATTGCCTGGAGTTGTGGGCTGTGCAACTTGCACTGAAGAGGCTGCAGCCTCTCGTGCAGGGCAAGCACGTGCTGGTCCGGTTGGACAGCACTACTGCAGTAGCGTATATTAATCGTCATGGTGGCGTTTGCTCACTGCAGTTAACACGACTCGCCCGACGCCTCCTCCGGTGGAGTCAGCAGGTGATCCGCTCCCTGCGTGCCGCGTATATCCCAGGCGACCTGAACCAGACAGCCGACGCGCTCTCTCGTCAGTCTACGCCTCGCGGAGAGTGGCGACTCCACCCCCTCGCAGTCCAGCTCATTTGGGTGCAGTTCGGGCAGGCCCAGGTAGACCTGTTTGCCTCCCTCGAAACCACCCATTGCCCGCTTTGGTACTCTCTGACCGAGGGGCCCCTCGGCACGGATGCCCTAGCGCACAGCTGGCTGCGGGACAAGCGGAAGTACGCCTTCCCCCTAGTGAGCCTCATTGCACAGACCCTGTGCAAGGTCAGGGAAGAGGAGCAGCAAGTGTTACTCGTTGCGCCACACTGGCCCAACCGTACTTGGTTCTCGGAGCTAATGCTCTTGACGACAGCTCCCCCCTGGCCGATTCCCCTGATGAAGGACCTGCTTTCCCAGGGGAAGGGCACGTTATGGCATCCCAGGCCAGACCTCTGGAACCTCCATGTCTGGCCCCTGGATGGGACGAGGAGATCCTGAGTGGTCTGCCCCCGGCAGTGGTAGCTACCATTTCTCAGGCTAGGGCACCTGCCACTGGGCGACTGTACGCCTACAAGTGGCGCCTCTTCTCGACCTGGTGTGCTTCTCGAGGAGAAGACCCACAGAGTTGTGCGATCGGGTCCGTGCTGTCCTTCCTACAAGAGAGACTCGAGACAAACCTCTCCCCCTCCACACTGAAAGTGTATGTAGCCGCCATTGCTGCTCATCACAACTCAGTTGCTGGAAAGTCTCTAGGACAGCACGACCTGGTCATTAGATTCCTAAGGGGTGCTAGGAGGCGTAACCCGCTTCGTCCGCGCTCCATACCCTCTTGGGACCTGGATGTAGCCCTGACATGTCTCACCAGGCCCCCCTTCGAGCCCCTAGGGGATGCCTCTCTTACTCATCTGACGATGAAGACGGTTCTCCTTTTGGCGCTCGCCTCCATCAAGAGGGTAGGTGATCTACAGGCTTTCTCCGTGTCCCCTGACTGCCTAGAATTCGGACCCAGGGATTCTCACGTTATCCTGAGACCTCGGCCCGGCTACGTGCCCAAGGTTCCCACCGCTCCCTTTCGGGACCAGGTGGTGAACTTACAGGCGCTCCCCACTGGGGAGGAAGACCCAACCCCGTCCGTGTTGTGTCCAGTACGCGCGCTGCGCCTCTACTTAGACCGCACACAGAGCTTCAGGAGCTCGGATCAGCTCTTTGTCTGTTTCGGAGGTCAGCAACAGGGGAGAGCTGTCTCCAAGCAGAGGTTGGCCCACTGGATTGTGGACGCTGTCAAGGCAGCTTACCAATCCCTAAATCGCCCGTGCCCCCTAGGAGTGAGGGCCCACTCCACCCGGGGTGTTGCCTCCTCTTGGGCCTTGGCACGGGGGGCCTCTCTCGCAGACATTTGCAGAGCTGCGGGTTGGGCTACACCCAACACCTTCGCGAGGTTTTACAACCTCCGCGTAGAGCCGGTGTCAGCCCGCGTCCTGCATGGCCACATGTAGGACCGGCAACTGGTAGGGTGTACGCCTGTTCGGTTCTTTTCCCCCTCTCTCGAGTGGGTCAGTATACCGTTTCAGCCTCCATTCTTTCCCCACTGGGCGAAGAACAGGCACTCCATCCATCACTAAGCAAGCACCCTCTGGGGCGGGCTGGGCAGAGCAGCCCTGCCCCTTAGGCCGGGTATCTCCGGAGTTATTCGCAACATAGCTCTAACCGGACCTAGTGCTACCAGACGTTGCAACTCCCCAGTAGGGCGGTTCCGTCTGATGTATCCTCATGCTGGTTCCCACCTTGGTAACCCATGACCTCCCCAGGTGGACCTCCACCTCGCGGTTTTCTCTTCAGCCGCACTTTCTTCCCATGAGTTCTTCCCCATCGGTGAGACCATGTTGGTATCTCCACTATTCTCCTCCCTGCGGTAGGAAGTGGTCTCTGTAGCGCATCCCCCACTTGAGGAAGTAGCGCTTACCCAGTGCCTTACGGTTCCGGGCGGCTTCTCGCTGTTAGAGAAACAAGGCCGCCGCCTGTGAGGCCGAAGGTAGGGGCCTTCCCACCTTTCAAGAAAGCTCTGGGACCCCCTACCTACCCACTGGTAGGTTACAATTTCGCGGTAGCGTTCACGGCTGACACGCCCAGGCCAGTCACCGTCGCTTCGTTGAGATTGTGACAGGGCACAGTGTTATGGCGTTTTCCATTGGAACCCCATCTGTCGGTTCGACACAACGTCGAGAGACCGACAGAAAGGGAACGTCTCGGTTACGTTTGTAACCTCGGTTCCCTGATGGAGGGAACGAGACGTTGTGTCCTCTTGCCACAACACGTGCTGTCCTCTGCAGCAGTCGTGAGAGGTCTCAGGCTCCTCAGAACTAAGGTGAATGAATGATGCACGCCGTCTCCCTTTTATACCCGGATGTCCGGGGCGGAGTCCGGCATGCAAATTTCATTTGGCAATTTTCATTGGCCTTTTCTAAGTAGTCGGAAGCGATTGGTTCTCAGGGACGAACCCCATCTGTCGGTTCGACACAACGTCTCGTTCCCTCCATCAGGGAACCGAGGTTACAAACGTAACCGAGACGTTTTTATTTGTAGATAATGAAAACTTGAGAAACAGGTGAAAGTAACAGATGCTCTGTATTTTTCAGACCTTAAATACTGCAAAGAAAGTTCATATTCACTTTTAAACTATACAACAGTAATATTTCTACATGTATTTACACTGTGAAAAATAGAAAAGTTGACTTAACTTAAAATTTCAAGGCAACTCGCTGCACAGCTTTTTTGCGTTTACTCAACTTTTGGCCAAGTAGTTTACCTAACTCAATTAACTAAGTAATGACACATGACTCTCAACTGAAAAAACTAGTTGAACCAACTGTGAGCAACACTCAAATTTTTTAGTTCTCTCAACTATGGACTTGTTTGACCCAACTGAAGAGATTACGTTTTTATATAACATTAATATATAATTGTTATTTTATTGTATACACTAAATACTTAGGAGATTATATATTATACACACACACACACACACACACACACACACACACACACACACTTTACTTAAGAGAGACCAAAACTTGGCCAAGTAACTGCTCAAACAGTTTGTATGTAACATAGTAGTGGTATCACTGCGTCATTGACTTCAGACCTCAACACTGAGCACATGAACCTCAATCATGGTAACAATCATCAAACATAATTAAACATCATAAAGTAAAAAAGGAACTCTATATACGTCAGGTAATTTACAACAACAACAACACCAATAAAAATATAGCCAGTTAACACTAAAACAGCAATTCTTTAAATAATTTAAACCAGCAAATTGAAAATACCACAATGCATGCTGGGAACTATCAAACACTAGAATTGTTTGTTGAGATTACACAGTTTGACCACAGTTGGTCAAACTTCTTGACGCACTTTGGACAATAACTTTAACATCTACGTACAGTCAACAAAATAATTTTGTAAGTACCACATTTAGACTAATTTTGTTCAGTGTACTCAAAATAATACATTATTCTACTTCTACTAAATAATCTTGGTTTAGGTTACTTTATTACCTTTGTAGGGAGAACAATTCGAAATAGTATTTTTTACAGTGTAGGAAGTTCAAAAAAAATATTTCAGGTGATCACACGGATTGTATCACAGTTTTTATGTGTCTCGTTATGCTTCACATTGCTGTTGGATGACTTTATGTCACTCCTGGGGTTTGATTTTGTTGAAATTACATTACAATACATCTAGAAATCCTGATTAAATGAACATTTGGAATGTTCTCTTCATTTTTCCACGGCTGTATAAAGATACATGGTATTATTGTCCCCGTAAAGTGACCTTCTCGGCCTAAAATAAAATTTGATCCTTGAATTTGACTCATAATAGAAAACAAACGAAAACCTTTCTTTCCGCATTAAATTATGAGAGCCTTGTCTAAAATCTTTCAGATGAATTTCATGTACCTGTCTGTTGGCAGTATCAAAAGAGAATGATGGATGAATACTCTGATCCCGCGTGTGATATTTAATAATGAAGAAACGAGGTCAGCCAGGGGAAAAAATCTGCCCAGGCCCAGATCGGCTGTCAGTGACATCACATCAGTGATGTTCTCAGCTGTGAGAGAGATGCGTGCAGGTATCACTGGCCACCATTCATAGAGCAACATCTGTGCTTGCTATTTAGAAATTAATCCCTGGCCTGTCAAATACATCTGTGCTTTAACCTGATGCCTGCGTGACAGGACGGCAGGGGAGACACAGATGACATGCGAGGTTTGCTCTCTCGCATGCTTGTGATTAAATTCTGTCACACACACCTCCATCTCACCTGACCCACTGAGAATCACAGCTGTTTATATCACCATCACAGCCTGGAAATGAAATTTTAAATCATAGTGAATAAATGAAAGAAAACAGTATCAAAGCATGATCTATGTTGTACATACAGTACACAATGACATGTCATTAACACGTGAATAATTTTGTATATTGTGACTGCCAGTAGTCAGCCTATACTGTTTCTTTCAAGTTACCAGCTCGAGAACCTTTACATGTACACATTTGGCAGACGCTTTTACCCAAAGCAACGTACATTGCATTATACTACACATTTGTTTCTAAGTATGTGCAATTCCTGGGACCGAACCCATGACCTTGGCGTTGCTAGCACCATGCTCTTATCACTGAGCCACAGGAATCAGGTTTAAAAAAACACAGAGGAGTTTGCTGTGGTAAACAAACGCATGTGACAGCCCTTATGATTCGGTAAGAGATGACCTCATTGTGGAGGCGGAGAAACACAAATGGCTGTATGACCCTTAGCAAACTTTATAATATGATTCAATTAACAAAGGACGTAGTGTGGGATGTCGTTGATTTGGGTGTCAGTGCAGATGGTGAGTGATGATTCGTCTTTCATCAAAAGAAAGCACTAGAAGTTGAAACACATCATTGGTCATCCTTGTGGTTGTAGTCTTATTTCTTTATTTTGTGTTTCACAGTGAAGTAAATCTTCATTATGCTCTTTGTGCACATACGTTGTGAAACAGGTGCAGGGCAGTAATCTTGCAGAAAGGGAATCTGATAAGTATTGATTTGTACCACTAAATATCGACAGCAATACGTGCAAACCCATAAACCACACGGGAGTCTTGAATTGCAATAGATTTCTGCAAAATGTTCCAATAGCATGCTGCTGAGGCAACAACACAATACTGTTATTCAGTAGCTCTTAACTCCCATCCCTGGGACACACAGCACTGCACATGTCATACTGTACGTCTCCCTCACCTGATGCACTCGAATGTAAAGCTAATGATCAAATTATTTAAATCAGGTGTGTTATATAAGAGAGTAATACAAAATGAGCAGTGCTGTGACTCTCCATGACTGCTCTTAAATGCTGCCTCCCAATTCGACTACTTGCAGTACATGCACTGAAAGTATGCAGTGTTTTTTTATGAAAAAGTATACACATTTTAATGCGTAGCGAAACAGTATGCAGGCACTGGGACATACTTACGCAAACGGAAGTGGCTGCTGTTGCCTGGACGTCACTGTGATGGTTAACTCACGAATATCAAAATACGGCTTTTCTTTGCATTTACTCATTTATTATTTCGTAAGTAATGTTTACTGTATACATACTGTACATTTATTAATTCAATGAAGGATCTCTTATTTCAATTTATCGATACAGAGAAGCGTCACTAAACTTTCCCCTTTCGCATGGCATTGTGGGTAATATCAGCCGTTTGAATGTCCATGGACCTACACTTCAAATTTTCAGTAACCATCCGGGTACTTTGAGAATACTCATTTCAGCATACGATGATTTGGGACGTACTCGTTCTGTTTTCGAATACTATTTAGGACGAAATGCAAATTGGCACACACCGATTGTTTAGCAATGTTTTTCAGAATTGAATTTAAAGAAAATCTTATTTTCCAAATGTTCATCCAAATGGCCAACCCAATGCATTGTTACAAAATCAGTCAATAAACCTCTTACTGAGTGGCATAACGTGGCAGTATTTCATTTTTACATGAATGCAGTTCTGTAGGTGCCAATGTAGGTGTTTGTGATTCTTTGTAGTAACTGTTGGTCTTTACAAAGGGGTCTCATTCATGAACCAAAAATGAGCGACACATTTTTATAGCATTTATTATTCATTGTTCATGTCAGTTAATGGAAATACTTTATTTGTGTTAATTCATTGTGCATTAGTTAATGTTATACCACTTTCGATTGTTAAAACATATTTAGAAAATGCTGAAATTGACTAAGATTAATAAATGCTGTTGCGTTGTTCATATTAACTACTATATTTAACTCACTAACTGAATCTGATTGTTACAGAACAGTTTTTTTTTGTGTATAAATATTTAAAAAATCCTAGAAAAGTTTTCTGTTTCCTGGTTAGTCACACCACCTACCCAGACGCCTAAGGAAATGAAGTTTATTCCTGGCCAACAGTCACTTCTCCACCACCACACAGATTTACTTTTTTTTGCCGTTTTTCCTCTCGGCTTTTTCTGCTTTCTCCCTCATCTTATCCTAAAGCTGGTAGGTGCTGCAAGCTGCAATTTGTTCAATTCCAGACTTTCTGAATAAAGTGCGTAGCTATAACTGAGTACTTTTGCCTTGTAGTCAGAGAGGCCGCAGTGATGAATAACTGTTGGCGTTCTCATTGTGAGAAATACTGCAATATTGCTGAGAAACTACGCGATTTTCATCCGATGAGCGTGGCATGAGTATGATTAAAGATGTCTATGAAAACTGTGACGCTTGTCACTTTTATAAATGATGCTCACCAGCGGTGCTGGACGTCATTTTTGATAAAGTTGAAAGAGAAAGTTACGTTGAATAAAAAGCAGTGCGAAGTAGTTGTGGATAAGCGATTCTTCTATTGTGAAGCACATGTTGTCTTTCAGCTGAGGTGTGAATTGGGAAATGATTGTATTGATTGTATAGACTAAATAGACATATTTTTCATTTATGCATTTGGAATACACATTTATCCAAAAGGACTGTGCATTCAAGCTGTACATTTATTATCAGTATTTGTGTTCCCTGTGGATCAAACCTGTGACCCTTGCACTGCTAACACAATGCTCTACCAACTGAAAAGTACTGTTTGATGTTAAAGTGATTATCAAACAGCTTTCAAACGCTCGGGTTGTTTGAGAAAACTGTATGCAGCTCCAAATGTTGCACAGGAAAAGATGGAACAGAGATTTAACCTACAGACGTCTTGTGGTGTCCAAACAGATCCGGCTCCCACCGATGAGTTCCTGAATGTGTCGTCTGCTCCTGTGAGTACAATCTGTAGCTGAGACAGACTCTTTAAATATTTAGCAGTCCATTTGGGCTTTTTCAAAATGCCTTTTGCGCTGTGTATTTCACCCAGCAATTTTCTGAGACTAATGGGTTGTATTTTTTTTATCTTCCTTTGAACATCACATGCAAAAGCTAGAACTGGTCCTCGATGTGCTGAATAAAAAGCATTCAAGTTGCCTTATGTTGTTTTTAGTACCTGCCCACGTATGTCAGTACCACAGCGGAAACGCTAACTCTAACTAACTGTTTGAAACATAAAACATGTTAAGTGGGACTATGAATTATTTATGGGTAACACAAAAGCATAACCAAATTATATCCTAAATGTTTATTAAATACACATGCAAAATATGAGTACGTTTTTACTTGCAAAACTGCGGCAGCTATAAATTTCATGTTTGCCAATTAAAAATTAATAATGTTTGTGAATAAGTGAAATGTTTTTTTTGGCTCATGCTCACCTGCTGCCCGTGAGAATAGCAAAGCAAAGAGTATAAGAGGCTGTTTACAAGAGACCGTTTTCAACTAAAAACAGAAAATGTATGCGTTTTGGTTGTTTACTTACATGAAAACACAAACTTTTAAAAACGAGTCTCAAAGTAAGTTTTTGAAAAGGCCGGCGTTTTCGTTTCCATGTAAACTGCAAGACGGAACTTTCTGAAAACGATGAGCTCACGCACATGCATATTACGCACATAGTCGCGCGAGTATAGTCAAAACAATATGGCGTCTTCCCGTACTATGAGCTCTCGCTGCTCGCTGTGTCTCGTTTCGTAAGGCTGTGTCCTTGTGTCCTCCATAGGTATCATCCTCTAAAGGATGCGGTATACGGAGGATTCTCCACTTCTCAAGAACTAAACGAGACGTCCTTCTTAGGACATAATGGCAGAAATGGAAACAGGAAGTACCACGTTGCTATGACAACACGTTGCACTCGCACACCTGTCAAATTAATTAAAATGATTTCTACGTGATTTAAGAGGTAAAAAGTTGGTTACTTTCTACCCTAAACAATGCCAAAAGAGTTAAACAAATAAAAAAATTGCCTTACTGTTTCAAAACCTTTAAAAATCACTAAACACTTATAAACCTATTTACTACATATGCCTGCTAAGATTAAAAAAACGTGACACAAATTGCAAACTGTTAACATTTAAACACCACATATTTGATTGAATGTGCAGCTGTTGCCGTTTATTCAAATAACAGACGTTGTCAGATGCAAAGAATTGTGGGTTATCTCTAGCAACGAAGGATACAGCTCATGTGTCCTCCGAATTCCTGTCAAAGAAGGTCGCATTTGAAGGGTGTATACGGAGAGTCCTACCTGATTTTATGAAACGAGACATCCTCGATGACGTAGCAGCCTTCGAATGAGACAGGAGGACGCAGCCTTACTGACTTGTGTTGCACCAAACAAATCGAAGCACTATAACAATATTTTTTGTGTACATTTCTATCATTTGTGTGGAAATTATTGCACATTATTAATTTGTGGAAAAACTGCCTCGGTCGCGTTTTGCGGATAGGCACAGCGACGGTCTCCTTCCTTGGGGTCCTTAGGGGAGACCGAATTGCCATGTGTTTTTGTTTTATTTGCATCCAATAATTTATTTATTTTTTGCAACCAATAACATAAAAACATTCATTTAGTAAGTTTCCATCCACCATTAAAAGGAAAAATAATAAGAAACATGAATATAATAGTGGGAACAAATAGTTTGTTTGTAGAATTGTTCATTTTCAAGATAATATTTACAGGAACAAGTTTTTTTTAAAGCTTTGATGTTTAGTGGTTTAAACATAAAATACCTGGGACTTGAATAAATGGACTGTTGACTACCCAGCACAATGGATGCAGACAGACTTCAACAACTGTGGGGTTTTGGATTGTACAGTACGTTTCAGTACCAGTAAATTAATGTTTTTTTCCTTTTTATCTTGTATATTAAACTTAATTTACTGAAATAACTTTTTTGCATTAGATAGCAGAAATGGAGGTGAGGGAGAAGTGGACATATCTCCAAACAGAGGCATTGCTGACAGATGATCTGTGGCACCTGCGTAGGTATCATGCGTCATCTTTGTCAGCATATGCTATTCAGCACTTGACGTACAAGAGGTAGGCCTATGTGTTAAATATGTTCTCATCATTATAAACAGCCTGAAAAGCCAATGCAAGTAAAATGCTTTCCCATTGTAAACTACAGGACAATGGAGGAGGTGAAAAGAGGAGGAATTGTTTCTCTCGTCAGTGATTCCGAAATCCAGGTATGTATATTTCTGTCGGGACCACTGTGGTCAATTATTTAACGATAGCATATATTCAGTTTGGCAGAATGAAACTGTTCTGGGCAAACTCTCTGCCTGTCCATGCAGCCTTGCAGGAGCGCAGCGATACATGTCCCCCCACCTGGGGAACCAGAACAGTTCCTGATGCGTAACAGGATTAAATGAAAAGATCCGAAGATACAGGCAGATAGGGAGGAGTTGGGGATGGAGGTGGGTTTTAGGTGCAACACGATTAAGCATCTCATAAGGAGCAAAGAAATGCAACTTAAATAGGACGCAGTCTGGTGTGTGTTGTATGACTATTGGTTAACGTTGATTAGCTGCACCTGATGTGATTAGCTGATGCAAGCTGAACTCACGTGACCTGCCAGAACTAACGCTACGCTTGATATTCATCTGGAGCACCAGGAGTCTTCCCAGTTGGCCCCACTGATAGGACGAGTGGATGGAGGGCCCTGTCCCTAGAACATGGACAGAGCTGGTGTATCGTGGTATGTTGCAAGGGTGTGGTTGGCTGCTCTTGGCAAAGATGTCCAGGGCCACTTTTTAGTCCAGTCTGCCCCTGTATGTATCATAACATTTTAGAGGAATTAAAAAATAGTATAGATACAAATTACTTTTCAGGACATCTTCCAAGGGATTCATCAAGGCTCCGTAAAACCCACATGGAACCAGTGGTGGCAATCAAAGGCTGGAAAGGTCATCTCAGTACCCCAAACTTTTCATCCTGCATTGCCGGCGCATATGGAGGGCCTCGTAGCAAAAATAAGCAATGTTCTGTTTGAGGGCAGGAAGGAACAATTTCTAGAAAACGTTCAGGTGGTTTTTAATGAACTGATTCCCGAGGTACATTTATTTTGCAAAAATATATTACTATTGTATATTACTATAAAATAATTACTATGCTTTGTGAAATTTACATAACTTGTTCTGTTCAAGTTATCAAGTTCAAGTCAAACATTCTGATACTGAGAAGATCCGAAGGGTTCAGTAAATTTTGTGCAGAGATGTCATTTCTTGTGGAGTGTGTCATTAAAATCACCAGATAGATTCTCCAACAATTCAACACAGCAAGAGAAGTGAGTTCTGAGTCTTCTAGCTTTTCTTTTGTTCTCCGACATTATTAATTTTAGATTTTTAAAGGTTTATAAATGTCAAGTTTTGACATACTGTTTATGCTTTGCAGAAATCCTTTGCCTACCTTTGGACTGCAACAATGTTTAAAGGGATAGTTCACCCAAAAATGAAAATTCTGTTATAATTTTTGTCAGTTCAAACCTGTATGACTTTCTGTCTTCTGCAGAACACAAAAGAAGATATTTTGAAGAATGTTGGTTACGCCATTGTTCTGTTGTTCCATTGTTTGGTTTGCCACTTTCTTCAAAATATCTTCTTTTGTGTTCTGCGAAAGAAAGAAGTCATACTGGTTTGAAATGTCAAGAGTGTGAGTAAAGATTACATTTCTTTATTTTGTGAACTATCCCTTAAAGGCAGGGTTCCCCAAATCCCTTAAAGGCTGGGGACCCCTGCTTCAAGGTACGTATCAAATTTACTTCCACATAATGTTATTTTTAAGTACGATCTTACTTGAGTAAGCTCAAACCTTATTATACTAAAACTTGCACGATGTGTACTAATCCCACCTTTTTTGTTTGTGTGTTTGGGGAATGACTGCTGGGCATCTGAGATATCAGCTGACATCTGACTGTCCCACAGTGTAGCCTGGTTTTTTCTATGAATTTTTCTCAACTACCTAAATCTTATCATGGTTGCATTTGGCTTGCTTAATGTGTTCATGAAGACTAAAACAGAATGAATTTGAACAAATGTTGCAACAGTGGAGACTTGACAATATAGACAGTATAGTATAGTCTTTCTGTAATAATACTTTAAAATGTTATGCATTGTGAAAAGCTCTGTAAATTTCTTACAATTATAGTGTCCATAATGCTTTAGATTTTGTGTAAAAAATGTAATATCTCTTAATTAATTTAGTACCAGTCACGCTGTACTTCCCCTCGGGCCGTCCCAGTCCCACACTGACAGTTACTTTTGTATTTCTTACTGTTGTGACAAATTGAAGTAACATATTTAATAATTAATTAATGCCAGTGTTTTAACTGTATTGTATGATGTTAAATACATTAGGTGCACAAACAACATGCTTGAAATATTGACCACATAATTATAATTAACATCATAATTACAACAATATGAATTACTGAAAATATAACAATGTTTGTATTAACTATAATTAACTGCACATGTATTGCATAATAAAATAAATTGTAAGCACAACAATGCCTAACACGATGTAATGTGTTTCTCTAAATATACAAAACTGAAGATAAGATTGCTGTGACAGTACGTTTTGTTGCAGACATTTAGGTACACTTTACAATAAGGTGCTATTTGTTAACAATTAGTTAAGGCATTAGCTAATATGAACTAACCATGAACAATACTTCTACAGAATTTATTAATATTAATTCATGTTAATTTCAGCATTTACTAATACATTATTAAAAACAAACGTTGTCACTGTTAACATTAGTTAATGCACCATGAACTAACATGAATAACTGTATTGACGTGAACTAACATTGACAAGGATTAATAAATGCTGGAAAACTAAATTGTTCATTGTTGGCTAATGTTCGCTAATGCATTTACTAATGTTAACTAATAGCACCTTATGGTAAAGTGTTACCGACATTTATTACTAATTTTTGACCACAACACACAGTAAAATTTGTACAGTATATAATAATACAATAATAATAAAATGGTCTTATACAAGCAATTGTTTTAAAACAGAAAAAACGATAAAATATTGTCATACTAAGACCTCTTTGCAAGATGTAAACACTGGTCCAGAAACACTTCCAGTTAGTTTTTATCTTTTTATTTTTTTAAATCTTACATATATAATTAATCCTTATATACAGTAATTAATATGTAACTAGAAAATATGTAAGTTGATTACTGACGTTAGTTCTTTCCCAGCTAACAATTTTTGGTTTCCATTACGTTATTTTCAAAGGTTGGTTTTTGGTTCTCCAGGAAAGTTTTCTTTACGTAAATAGAATGTTAGTTTCTAACGTTCGAACGTTCCCCTAATTTTATAGAAACCATGAAACTAACGTTTTATTTCCGTAAAGATAACCAAAAACAAAATTTTAAACACTTTCTGGGAACCAGAAACTAACGTTAGGGGAACGTTCCCAGAACTTTAGCCTAAAATATTTTTCTCGGGTCCGTTTGGCTACACTACATGTCAGTAATGAATACATCCATGCTTTTTTTATCGCTTGTCTAATCTAATTAAAATAAGTAAAATACATCCTCCCACACAATATGGAAGATGAAATCAATGCATTATATTATTCTTTTAGCCTAATAATTCCTTTTTCATTACTGAAGTAGCCTAATTGTCGATTTAAACAGCACAGTATATACTTTCTAATAAAACCACACTGTGTGTAGGCCTACCTCAACATCAGACATTATAGATATCGAAGTAAAATAACCAATGACTTCAATACATTATTTAAAGCAGATTGACAGATTTTATTGACAGAAGAATAAACTTTTAATTATCTTCAGGCTAACAATATTCTTGTCTCACCACAGAAGTATTAGCGCGGCTCCTTCTTTAGATATAACAATCAAAAGCCCTGAGTTTCAGTCATTATATCATGATCTGTTGATTAAGATGTGCCAAACCCAGCGCCGTTTATAGCTGTTTAGGGGCCCTATGCGAGATACTATTTGGGGGCCCTTATTTTTTCAAACTCAGAGGTAGAGATTCCTAACTTTTTCATATATTCTGTGACGATGCAGCAGTCTGTTACATTTTAAGAGGAAAGCAGGCTAGAGTACATTAATAAATGCAACAGATAAAGTGTGTTCTTGAAGGTAAAGGAGTGATCTTTTCCGTTTTTATCGTGTAAACGTGGCCTAATACGGAGAAAACATTCAAATAAAATCTGAGGCACTTAGTTATAGTTCACCCAAAATATCACATGACATCTAGTCATGTGACACACATGTACTTATAGGATTTGAAATTGCCACCATATTTGATTTGCGGTAATGTGTTTAGTTTTAATCCATGGAAGTCATATAGATACTTTATGGTTGTATGTGCTTTCAGAAGGACAACATTTCAACCCCCATTTTTTCTAGAATGCTACCATGATACCACTCATATATGTTTAATTTCAGATATTAGAAATAAAGTTTTTAAGATTTCTGTATTTTCTCATTCATAGAGTAGCAGACTTGCATGACTGTTGAAAAGGAACTAAGAAAGCATTTGAGTTTTTGAGCGTATTTAGGAGTAGCTTTTTTTAATAATTTTAAAACCCCATTTCTCATCTGGAGAAAAGATTTTATCTCTTGTGTGTTGCACTGCAGCACAAGTAATCAGTTTTGCATTTTACTCTAGCCAAAACTGTTTGGAAATACGTTGATGAGAAATTCTAGGAATCTCAATGCATGTTACAGTATGATAATGCAAAATGTATTTAAAAAAATGATTAGCATGAATACTGACATTTAACCTTAAACCAGTTATTTTAGTTAGCAACAGTTATATTTTTAATGCAATCTCCCTCCATCAAACTCATTCATTAAGATCCTCAGTCTAGTACTATAGAACTCTAATGAGTGAGACTTGAATGAGTGTTTTCAGATAAAACAGACATCCACAATGTCAACAGTAGCCTATTGCATTGCCTAGCACAGTGTTTCTCAATATTGTTCTTGGTTTGGGCTACACAGTGTTACTGTAAGATTTCAGAACTCATCCGGTCATCTTTGGGGAAATGTTTTTTTCTTTGTGATGGGTTTGACAAGGGTTGCACATTCTGTCAAACAGGCCATCAAACCCAACAATACTCAGTTGACTTCTTATGAATAAAGCTCATGTTGAAGCTGCAGTCTGCTGCTCCAAAGCCTCCAGCTCTCACAACCTAATTACTGTTTTCAGTTGTTTTCTCTTCCATTTCCTAAGAGAGCCGTATTGTTTCACTTGATCTCTCCGGAAATGAGTGTCACACTCCCTCACAATTATGCAATTGTAGGACAAAGATATTGAACAATGCGGATTTCCATGAATTTATTTAATCAGAGGCACAATGAAAAAAGAAAGACTGGGTGCGTGTATGAGGGTTGAGAAATGATAGTGAGGCAATGGAAAATTGTATTCCCCTTTGGGATCTGGATGTTTAATCCACCATAATCCTTTTTTAATAGTGTGCTTAATTCACAAGTTCATCAGATCATATATATTTTATAAGGTTTTTTATTAGTAGTACTTTAAAAATTACCAAAACACCTAGCAAAGCCATAACACCTAGAACAGAAGATCAGTGCCAAAACAACCGCCTGGAACACCCGAAAAATGCCAAAAGAATTAACTAACAATAAGCACCATAGCAAACAACTGGACATCAATGCCATAACAATAAACATCATAACAACCAACAGGACATCAATGACCTAACGATAAACACCATAGCAACCAACTGGCCATCAATGACATAACAGTAAACACCATAGTAACCAACTGGCCACCAACGCCCTAACAATAAACACCATAGCAACCAACTGGACATCAATACCCTAACAAAAAACACCATAACAACCAACTGGCCATGAATGACCTAATAATGACCATAACAGCAACCAATTAGACATAAATTACATAACAACAAACACCATAGCAACCAACTGGCCATCAATGGCCTTGCACTCATTCTTAACACCATAGCAACCAACTGGCTATCAATGTCCTAACAATAAATACCATAACAATCAACCGGCCATCAACGCTCTAACAATAAACACTATAGCAACCAACTGGACATCAATGACCTAACAATAAACACCGTACACCACAATCACCCATTTGCCTTTAGGATCCACCTAGCAACACTCTAGCAATCAGTCAGAATGGCCAAACAACCACTTTCAACAACCTTGCAACTGCCTAGCAATGCCCTAGAAAGAGAAACTTAGTGAGAGGATTCTGTGAAAATGAAAAGGAAGTGATTTTCGCACATTTCTGCAATATTAATGGTGCGAGAGTTATGAAATGGTTAGACTAACGTGGCTATTAAAGTTGTGAACATGTTTGACTTGCATAATACCGTATAATCAAACAAACCTGCTGCAGGAGCCTCTGAACACCAATGGGAATCTTATGGAGCACGACGGCTTGATAACAGTTCAGTCAATGTGATGTGCTATTATGAATAATGTATCTTAATTATTCTTACCCCTCCTTGTGCTGCCTCCCAGGTGATAACACATACTCATGCATGCATTCTTATTTATAGACCCATTAAAACAGGAATGCCACACTTACATTTGCATGCATCAGTATTCAAGGAGCTCTATAAATATGACGTCTTTTGTCAGCTAACGTATCTGCGTCCAATTTAGGTAGCGTGTGCTGGCATGAAGCTGTGATTTTATCAATTAAGCAGTTTTGTGTTGCTTTATCAATTAGACTAATGTCAGCACAGTGACATATTGGAACATGTGTTTGTGTGTGAGTAAGAAACTGGAATCAGCTGGTTCTTCACAGCTTTAGAGACTGTCCTGTCCTCATCTGTCTGCTCTGTCACCTTGAATTTACATTATTGAAACGCTATATCACTTAGAGTGCGGGGCTGACAGCTGTGTCAGGAGATAATATTTATTTTACTGAACTGTCTCTCTTTCTCTTTCAGCTATATTTCACGTGTAGACGTCCTCAAATTCTATCTATCTCCCCATAAGAAAAATTACAAATGGGATCTTTTTACTAGCTTGGTTCTTTCTCTTATATATCAATTCGATCTATCTAGCTTTCTGTCCGTCTATCTGTCCATCCATCCATCTATCAACCACATAGGAGTACCCTAGCAACCACCCGGAGCACCCTGGAAACCAGCCGTAACACTCAAGCAGCGCTCTAAAAACTCCTTATACCTCAAATCTCTTTTCCTACTGCTCAAGTATTCAAATTACACAAGGCTTATAACCTTTACACTTCAAATCTCTTTTCAAACTGCCAAAGTTTTCAATCTACATAGGACTTATATAACCTTCAAACTCTTAAACTTTCAGACTGTCTGTACAAACTTCCTTTCTCCAGCTTCATCATTTTTGTTCACTTTTTCTTCATGGTGTTTCCTGCACTTTGCCCCCTTCCTGTATCATCTCAACAGATCACATCCTTGATTAAATTGTAGATCTGCAAATTCTTTTGAACATGTTTTCTATTGATCACTGCAGTAATTAGACACTTAAACCTCTGTCTGGTTTAAGCCGTGTTATCAGCAACATGATTCTTAGTGCGAGGACATGTGGGAGTCAAGAACATGTGGGGGTCATAGAGGAAATGAGAAGTTAGATTTACCTGAAGACTATGGAGGCTATTTCTAGGGCCATTAGGAACTGCACGTATTCAACTTCTCTGGAAACTTGATACACCCGAATCATGGATTCCATCAATTGTACAGTAGCGATCGGGAAACTGACTGTTCATGATGATCAGACATCTGTTTGTCAGTCTACTGTAGCTGTGCTCAACATCACAAACCAGAATAAACACATACAATGGATCCAGCATAAAGTCTATTGGGTCATGTCATGTAAAATTGATGCGTTTAAAGTGATTTCATTGGTATATATCTGAGTGATGAGTGTAGCAAGAGGTCAAAGTGAGACTGTCCTCAAAAACCAAAAGTGATAGGAAAAATTAAGAAGCCTTTAAATAAAAACAGCATACAATTCTCACGTTGCTTGTCGTCATAAGCATTTATTTTGTCAAACACAATGTTCGATTGATATAAAAGAAACTTAATTTATAAGCAAAATGTAATTTTATGTAGTGGTCCATTTTAAGATGGGAGTTAAAATGGGTCACTTTGCATATTTCGTGGCTTCCATTAAAGCACACACACAAAAGAAAACTCTGAAAGATAATCAAATTTTCTCATTATAGCTCACTTAGGCTCATTAAAGCAAAAGGGATAACCAGACACTAAAAAATGTATATTTTTATGTAATATTATATTAAGGGAATATTCATAATATAACTTGTAATAGTAAAATTGTATTAATAAATCATTTTTAATTTGGATCCCAATGTAAGTGTTGAATTCATTTATTCAGACTGTCTCCAGCATCCAGTGATCTCGTGGTCAGTGGAAGTAAAACTGGAAAGCAATTAGAGCAGATTAGTGTGCTGCCGCTCTCGGGAGCGAAACCCAATTATTGGACGTGTTCTTTGTCCTTGCTGCTAAATTCTCCTTGATACATCCCTCACTGCAGGCTTACAGTCTGAGCAAGGAAAATCCCTGGGGAATCACCCTTTATAACTGACATTTTACAAGACAGTTAAATTAATCAAAATTACATCAAACTGAAATGAGGTGCAATTATATTATCTCCTATGTCATTTTACTGGGATTAAAGGAACAGTTCACCCAAAAATAAAAATTCAGTAATTTGGAAAATCATTCACTCACCCTTATATGTCGTTCAAACCTGTATGACTTTCTATTTCTGATCTCACACTTCGAGTTTGATTTTACACGAGTGTGAATGAAATGGACTGGGGTGGCAATCAGAAGATATCCCATGAATAACTTCTTTACTTCCTTTCTGTTGCCCACAAAAAAAGTTCAGGACACTTATGGTGCATGAGTCTTACAGACTTTTTTGATAATCCTTGCAAGGTGCTTTTTGGAGCCTGACAGAATAAATCACCATCCACTGTCATAGCAGAACAGACATTCAGTCTAACATTTTATTTTGTGTTGCAAGGAAGAAATAATCACACAGGGTCGGATCGAAATGGGAGTGAGGAAATGATACAAAAAATTGACTGACTGAAAAATGTATACATAATATTAATATTTCATTGTAAACTATTCTGGTTCTGATTCATGATAGACGTACATTGATTGTGAGTGACATACATCTTCTGTATGCCGTTCTTTGACTTTCATTTTACACAGCAGCAGCATTGTGGAAAAACATTATTTCTTTCATCTCTTTTCTTACATTTCTTCCGGAGTGGACTTGCCCACTTGGATATGTGGACACAGGCATGAATATGTTATCAGATTGTGTATTTATGTCTCCCTTATGGCTGCATTCTCCTTCTTTTTCATCTCCACAGTGCTGCAGGTAATAAAGCAGCTCTCTGATAGGCCGGCACTGCAGTGGTCACATCATCATCATCATCAATGAGCTCAGGCTGTTATGAGCCACTGCACCATAACGCCTGCGTCTTTTATAAGAGCTCTTGTACAGCACGCAGGCCCACGAGACCAGCCTCCGTGAACACGAATGGTTCAATGACATGACTTCCTTTTCCATTTCTTATACAAAAATAAATTAAAAATCCACTTCATACAAACAATGACTGGAATACACATGTTTTATGCATTTTAATGTCTTAAAATTTGTCAATTTAAATTTATTTTTGTCAAGCATCAAGGTGGTGTGACTATTCAGATTTTTACGATTTCTGATACAAAAGTATTACGTTTTAACTAGAAAGATTTGTTTTTATTTTTGCCATGGAAATATGAACAATTTGAACAATTTTCCACAAACTTCCAACAATGTCATGTATTTCATTGTCTTTATTGTATTTATTCATGTATATTATTCATATTATGTACTGTATAATGTTTACACCACTTTTTTAAGTCATTAAAACAGACATTTGAAAAATGAGATTTCTGTCAACATCTGTCATTTCAGAAATACTTTTTAGTCATTAACCCAAACACACAACTTAACCCACAACCCTCACATTACACACTGTATTCCCACTCATACAGTAATGGCTTTGAAGGAGAGAATTCTCACCTATTAACATTTACATACATGAGACATTTGAACAGCTGAATCAATTCTCTGTAACACATGGTGTTGATGATGTGTATGTATATGTAGATAAAGTGTGGATCATGATGTGTGTTCCAGTAGCGAACACCCATCAACCCACCCCCCAACACACACTTACCACAGTACAGATTAGAAGTCCTATAGAAGTGCGCATACATAATTATACCTAAATATTAAACTGGTACAGTGAACTAAACATATGGAACTGACTGTAGTAAATTGACCATTTATCTGATCAAATGTCACTGTTATGCAGAATAACAGCAAATAAGAACAATATGTTAAATTTAAGACTGACCACAGTCAAAATCACTCGTCTCAAATAAAGCTAAGCGACATAAACAACTGTGCACATCAGCAACCAGAATGAATTGAGTCACGCCGGCCTAAAAAATATATAAATAATTTACAATTTCATGATCAAATTACTTGATAACAAAGACTTTTATCGTTTTAATGTTTATCATCTTTTCTTTTTTTTCCGACACTTGATAACAAAATTCATCCACATGTTGTTGTGAATTACGTTTTCCGCAATTCTTCTTTTAAAGTTTTATGGCGGTTTGCAAACCAACTTCTGGTGCTTCTTCTGCTTTACGAGACTGCTGGTGAACAACCCCAAAGATGACTGAAAGTTAAACAAAGTGCGCCCAGTTAGAAAGATGACATAATTGGTCAGTTTTACTGTCACTCAAAATTAATCTCTCTCACTAATTTACACAACAGTACTTTCAGCAGTAGCCTCATTGAAGACCCCCGACGTAAGCACGTGTTCGACTTCTTACAGCATGCGCAGTCTGCGCAGACAGTGTATGACATCACAGAACTGCTCCGTGATCAAAAATTACTCTTGTGAGACTTGGGAATATCACGTTGATAGAGTCCGCATCAATCCAGGAAGTCAAATATGCATATCTAATATACAGTACATATCTAATAGGAAAAATAGGCTGACTTTTAATGAAAAAATATTTTAAAGTTTTTAAATATTATTTTTTTTACAATAGTTTAGGTCATTGCAGAGGGCCTTGAGGGTTCGCTACTGGTGTGTTCATGTTAAAATGTAATGTGCGGAGCTGTGAAGTTGCCTTCTTGCGTACTTCCAGATGTAATTTCATTCCCTAGTTAATATTTCAATGGCTGAACACTAATGACAGGAGTCAACTACAGCATGCAGTGTATAGCAGCACAAGAACAGCCATTAAAACATAATGATTAATAAATCATAAGCTTCTGGGCAGATCTACTGTATAGAGAGTTTCTCTGTTCTTCAGAAGCAAAAGTCTTTCTTTCTGATCTCATTAGTGGGGAACGTGTGTTGAACCCATTTTCAGGAAAAATTTCAGGACAAAAAAAATATTTATACTTTACTGTATATGTTCTATTGATATATTTATTTATATCTAAATTGTTTATTATAAAAATACTTAGTCATTTCCTGTTTTACATCAGTGGTAAATCCCACCGACCCAAACCGAGGAAACAGGTAATTAAAATCTCTTTTAGTTAAGTTGGTAATGTATGCATTTGAGTCACGTAACACAATAACAAAGGGATAAAATGAATAGAGCTGTATGGAGATTATATCATATACTTGTTGCTCAATTAGATTGTCCACATTCAAAAAAGTTCTGATGCATTTTCAGTTTTAAAATATTCAATGCCTGCATAATGGTTGATCAAAGTTTACATACCGTACATCAGAGACATTTTCTAATTATTGGGGGTTGTGGCTGGTAATTCTCTGTAAAGCTTCTTGTTTTTGTCAGAATTGCTTGTTTGTGCTGATGGCTGTGAATCGTGATTTTAAAGTTAGATCAGATTGTGAGAGTACGGGTCGGGTAAACCATTGCTATGAACAGGGTTTAAATATTGCATTTGAATGTTCTTATTGTCTTTTGGGGGAAATATAACATTGATTTAAATAATTGAATATGTAATATTTTGTGTATATATAAAAGATTTTGTGAGTACAAAGAACAATTGTTGTTAAGTACCCACTCAATGTTTTAATTTATTTTGTAATGCTTCAATATGTTCACTGTAAAAAAAAACTTTTAATGTATTTTTAAAATAGTCAAAAACCGTCAAATTACAGAAAAAGACTGCAAATTGTAATTATATGAGATTTTTTTATTTTTACGGTATATTTCCGGCACCCCTGCTAACAGGAGTTTTGTTTTTTGTGGGATTTTTTGTTTTTGTATCATTGTGTAATGGCACACACTGATGACAGACACTATGACAACCTCAAGTATCAACCTAATTATCGCAATCACTTTTTACAGTGTAGTGATAATCCAGTCTATAGTATCCAGTAGTGCAAACAACTAACATCCAATGGAACAGACCAGACCGGACCGGACCAGACCGGACCGGACCAGACCGGACCGGACCGGACCAGACCAGACATCCTCATAAACTAATACAATGATGACATCCACGGCGTAGCCAGCGATAAGGGTACCACAGACCATGTAACAACTTTACAATTAGACCTGACCCTGAACAAAACAAAACACAATGAATATAAAGGGACCAGGGAATGCAGATCAGGTGTGGGTGCAATCATGAGTCTCAGGTGCGGGTGTAATCAAAGATGGTGACGAACTGGTGCAAAGGATTATGGGGAGTGTAGTCCGTGACTGTTAAAGGTGCAGTGAATAAGAGTCCATGAAGTGAAAACATGGGGAAAGCTGGCAGGTGAACACAAGGGGGCAGACAGGACCGTTACACATTGAACCTGCTGACTAGTGCCCCATTGCTCTGTATCACTAACATTACTATCTGGATAGGGTCAAAAATTTCTTTTATAGTTCTCATAAAACCTCTTAACTAGGGCTACTTCAATTATGCAAAATGGGGCCATTTTTTAAAATGCATGCTGATGAGGGGCAGTGAATGAAATGACTTTGGATATCACTGCTCTAAACTTACATCTGAATAATAAACTTCATGTAACTCCATTAGTGTTTGGATAAAAATCATCAAATATTGATAAGTGAAATCTCACAGGCACACTTGAACCTTTTCACAAATGTACTATTTTGGCACATGGTGTTAAAAGAAGACCCCTGTGATATAAAATGATATAAAGGATATTGATCACATTATGCCACTCTCATAACTGGAACCCAACCATCTGTCTGGACTCTTTGTGCAGTGCGGTTCAGAAATCACAAACACAGAGGACAAATACAAAAGATCTGAAACTAGAAGAAAGGCTTAATCAAATAGGTGATTTGACCTGACATTCGGAGTAAGAACCTGTCCTCCAAAAACAGGGGTTTGATCCCAGGGAACTAAAAATGCACTGCAAGTCTCTTTGGATGAAAGTCTCTGCCAAATGCATAGCTGTAAATCAAATTAAATGTATGTGTGAAGTCGTGAAACGCTCTCTAGCTGTCATAAAAATGCAAGAGGTCCGTGTTGTGTGTGGCGTCCTTGCTACAAATCAAAATACAGGTTTCTTTATACCGTACATAGTGTGAAGTCACTTGATAGCTACATGGTCTGCTTTTATATTTGTGTATTTGACCAAAGGTTCTGTGACATGGCCTGTTGGGGAGCTAATTTAAGAAATGGTTGTATTTGAGGGGAGGAACAAATATTAGAAATAAAAACCTGACATAACAGACGAAACATCAGGTCTCTTTTTTCATGTATTAATAGACAAACTGGGAGATGGTGAGACTGGATCTCTGTGTGGAGCACCAGGTGTTGTCACACTTCTTGTGCATACAAACATCTCACTGGATTATTACAATTAATGACAAAAGGAATGATTGGACATGTAAACTGATATTTCCTACTGACACACTACAAAAAAGTAATAAATAACTATCTTAAAGTCATTTCTTGGGGTGTTAATAAGACTAAGAAATGTGGAAATAAATAGAATCACATTTGTTGTTAACTTACCAATCACGTTTAATCAGAATGTAATTAATCAAAGAAGAGCCTGAATTCTTCCATTCTGAGGGTTTAACCGACCATGACAGACTGTACCAGACAGTATTTTATGAGCTGTTGATATAATCTCAGCCAGAACCTTTTTATCATAACAATAAAGCCATGACTCAAACATGTTTCACTCATCTTTGCTGATAATCTCCATAGTCAATATATTTGCCCCAGGAATATCTGAAAATAATATCTATATTATATATAATAATAATAATTATATATAATAATAAGGAATATCTGAAAAGCCCAGTGACGTGTCATCCAGATGCATTTGTGAAGATTAAGAGGCAGACAGATCTTCAGTTCTTAGAACATTTTTATACCAAGAGACTGGAACGTTCTAAAAACTTTTTAATAACGTTCTTATAACTATACAATAACGTTAATACAACGTCTAAAAAACTGGACGTTTTAAACATTCTAAGAACATTCAAACATTGTTTTTATAACTTACTGTGAACGTTAGGAAAACGTTCTTAGAACATTAATATAACAACAAACGGAACCGTTCTAAAAACGTTTTGAATAACGTTCTTATAACCAAACAATAATGTTAATACAACGTCTAAAAAACTGGACGTTTTGAACGTTCTAAGAATGTTCAAACATAAACGTTTTTAATACTTAATCGAAACGTTACAGGAACGTTTTTAAAACGTAAAATTGTTAGCTGGGGAGGCTGTAAAGTGACATTGGTGTGTTTAAGAAGAGCTGGCTGCGATATGGGCCGTGTATCTCGACACAGAACATGAAGTAACCTGTGAGGGATTTTAAATGATCTGATCTAAGTCTGTGAGTCACGTATTTGTGGGAGCAAACATCTTAGATGGATACCAACAGGATTGATATACTAAAGATGATCCTAAAACATGCGTGCACACGTGTGATTTTATGCGGCTACTCTCATCTTTGTTAGACAGCAGTGAATGTAGCCTTCTAGATTTTCTACCCTTCATTTGGATATACATTTGTAATTTTGTGGAAATCAAAGACTAATTTTCATAAAATTATACCTAAATAGGTAAAAAATCCCAGGTGAGAATTCTTTGATATCTTTATTATTTCACATAGACGTAAATGAGAGCAAATGGAAACGTTTTGCTTGGGTCTTTTGTGTCTCCGATATTTCTCCTGAGAAAAAGAAGCAGTAATCTCCCATCTCCTTTAGTGTTTCATAAGAGATCTCAACAATATCATATCTGACATCTGAGCTCATATTTGCCATGTCTGCATTTAAAAGTCACCATTATCGAAGATTGCAATATAAACTCTCATTTCATTTTAAAACTTGAATGAAACATAACTGAAAAATCTCCTGATAGAGCAACATCTGAGCAATAATGTTTTCCTCTGAGCGGCACATGTCTAGAGTGTCAATCACTTGGTGGAGATCCACTGGAAATGCTTGTTTCTTTCTCACCCGTCTCCTCTCCGTCTGGCCGTAGGATGAGCATGTGCAGCAGGGAATGATGGGATTGGGATTAACCTGCTTTCGACTCCCAGCTTCGTGTTCATCTTCATTCAGACAGCAGGTTTAATCCAGATCTCTCTCCACCATCTGTCCCGTAATCCCTTCGCCCACCGCAAACGTCTCCGCGAGTGGTGTGAACGTCTACGTGATTTCCATTCACCTCCTGGTCTGCACTCGTTCCCACAGCACCATCATCATCATCAATAGATCATCAGTCGATCTGTTTCCAGGAAGAGCAGCGGCCCGCCGACAGTAAACAGAACATCAGCACTTTACACAAAGTGCTGGTCCATCAGGGCTCAGCCGTGCTAAAAGTTTCATGAGCGGTGAAGTTTTGCTATAATGCAAAAACAAAACGATGTTCAGAGCAGTGCAGCATTCTGTTGCATTACAGCATTATGTGAGCATGCGACAGCACCTATAAATCTGGTAGTGCTGCAGTATCTGTTTTCTTCTTTCCTCAGCCATGCAGAGAGATCTGGTGTTTCATAGGCCCCGCTATAAAGTAGTGAGGTGCTATGAAACTGTAGATTCAGCTGTATACTACACATATTTTAGCATAATTAAGCTACAGCCAAACTATTTCTTTAGAAAGAACACTACTGTTTTAAAGAAGCACATTAAAGGCAAAATGTGTAATTTTCACAGATTGTCATAGAGTGAAGTCAAACACACCTACTGTATGATTTCTACAGAATGATATCTAGGGTAGACAGTGACAGGTGTCCTTCTTCACACAATGAGGATGGATGTTACACTAGTTAAAACTACTCATTTCTATGGATCTTTTATTGTTGCTTTAATTTGATTATGATGACAAAGGCTTTCCTGCTAGCTCAGTGGTTAGAGCAAGGCGCTAGCAATGCCAAGGTCATGGGTTTGATCCCAGGGATTGCACATACTCAAATGCAAATGTAGAGTACAATGCAATGTAAGTCACTATGGATAATGGCTTTCGTCTTTCATGGAAAGCATCGTCAGTTTGATTGACTTCTCGCGAGTATCAGCGCAATTTACTTTTCTGTTGAAGATGAAGAGATCACTATTAAAAAATGTCATGAATTGAAACACATTTACAAAGCAGGAATAAACACGGCTGCAGTGAAAGTTTGAGAAGGCAGCTACTGACTATATAAATGCATAATCAACTGAATTTAAATTATTTATATAGGTTTACAAAAAGATCTAAAGATAATATGTCTGCTTCATTACTTTAAAATGCTTTATATATTAAAGTTTAGTTTCATGCGAATATAGTTACATTAATTTAAATGCTGTGTTTAATATTGATTAATAAATATGAATTATTAACTCATATAATAATTATATCAATGTGTTTTGAGTTATAATTAATAAATGTAAATAAACAATACAAATAAACACTTAGCAGCAAAAGATTTTCTCTCTAACATCTTTTCACTTTCAACTTTTTTTCATTTGGAGCGAGAGATGCATGGGGAGTGGCTTCACAGCGTCAGATGTACGTCACTTTTCTTACAGCTGACTGGTCCAGTTTTGGTTTGCGATCTCTAACCCAGAATAAAACTTGCTCCTGAGCAGGTTAGCCGTGTAGCCATGTTACCATGGCGACGAAACCCGCTCAAAACCAATCCACCTTCTTGAGCCCGAAAACTCGGAGTATGCTCAAACTAAACGCGAATTTACCTGTGGGTAAAAACACAAACCGGCATCGTGATACAGGCCACTGTTCTGTGTGTGTTCAAAATAAACTTTTTGTTTGGCAACACTGTCAAAAATGTATTTTCTTTAGAGGCAAACAATGATTTGTTTTGTGCATAATAACACAGACAATTGAAAGTTATGTTTGGTGCTAAATGAAATTTTCCTGAAGAAAAGATATGTATTTTAGATTACTGGGTGAAGGCCACATTTAACATTTAATGAACAACTGTCAACAACAAAAGTTGGCTAAAAAATCAAAGACAATAACAATCAATGAGTGATCTCCAAGCTCTCCATGTATTGCCTTGACTTTCTTAACTTACTCAATTATTTATTCTTTTTATAATAGTCCAATAAAAATCGTAATATTTTATCAATTTTATTAGTGCACTAAAAACAGTTCTATAAGTTCAGACAATTTAATCTTGGAAGAATCTGATAAAAAATGTTGATTTCACACTGTGATCTCGGCATATGTTGGCACAGTTCGAGGTGTTGGTTCTTTGTCAAACTTTCAGAAGAAGCTTCTCAGTAGAAACATTTGCGTAGCGCAACATTTAAGAAGATTTTACCCCCGAAAACTGGTTACCTTTACATCTCATTGCTGTCGCAGAGAAACATTTGAAACAAAGAGATTCGACGTACCTACTCTGTACTTTGCTTTTCCACTCCATCTCCTGTTCCTGTTTTCACTGTCTCCATCATTAAATATATGTCCAGGAAAAAAACAATAATACAATTTGAAGATGTTAATAATAGTATTAAAGGTAGCCTTGGTGAAAATGTGGCACCATAAGCACTCAGAATGGAGGCAGAAGGTTGAAGCCTTGTTGAGGGAGAACCTGAATTCAGCAGAGGACATGGACCTGTATAAAATGTCACAGCCTTCATTTGCAAGCAGTATGGCTGCACGTAAGTGGCTCTCCTGTGAGCAGCAGGGGCTGATTACAGCAGGTGAGAACAGCTTCCAGAAGTGTTGTTGAGTAGAGAAGAGTCGAGAGCTCTCCTACATTCAGAGGTCAGCTTAACCTAGCACATACACGCTCTTCATTGTGTCTGTTTCTCACTCTCCACGGATAAGCCCGAGCATCCACGGCTCTTAATGACCACTTCAGTGGAGAAACCTCTCACCCACTGAAGGATTGTATCAATTACCTGCGTCACACCAATTTCCCAAATCATTCTATTTGTGAGAGCTTTCTGAAGGTCAGTACTGACGTAATCACTGATACAAGTTCATATTTCTGAAGTGAGCAGAAACTGAAACAATTAAAGTTGATGTGTGTCATATATATGATATGAGCCTTCAAAATAAATCTACAATAATAATTGTTTCCAAACAAAACTCCCTCATATGCCTTTGGTTGGGCTAACAGTTTCTTCCCCAAAATCTTGCCATTGGATAATGTTGCAATGTCAATTTACAAACTGAATAGAAGAACATATTTTAACATAGTTTGAAAGTTACAATGTGGTAGGTTTTATTTACTGTATGTACAATCTCTTGAGCATTATAATCTAACACAAATGTCTTCTTTCATTGACTAATTGAAATAACAACAGCAAAATTTATTTTAAGTATGATGTAAACACAATGTAATGCTAATATTGCTAAACACTTGGGGTCGGTTTCCCGGACAAGGATTATCTTAAATCAGGACTAGGCCTTAGTTAAATTAGGATATTTAATTCAAAAAAAAATTTTTTACAAACAACTTTTCAGGCTTGCATCTTGAGACAAAACAATCGCATTCATATATTTTAAGTAATGTAAGTGCAAGTTGTTTTCCTCTAACATTTAATTTAGTCTAGGACTAGGCTTAAGCCCTGTCTGGGAAACCGCCCCTTGGTGCTTTAAAATATAACTTTGTGTGTTTGTATGTGCTATTTGCATACCCTTCCAAAATAGTTTGGTTAAATCTATGTAACAGACCTCATAAATAAATAAAAATTCAGCTATACTAAAACTCCTAGAGAGATTCGGGTTTTTGCTTTTGGTCAAGACAGAATGGAGTGATAACATATGATATACTGTAGTGACAGCTGTGATGTAAGTTATCTGCTCTAACCTTATCTTTTAGCAGAGGGAAGTCATTTAATAAATTCACTTAATAAAATAACGTTGTAATGAAACTCCAGCTATAAAACCATTGTAACAAACATACAGTAATTGTGTTATATGTCAATTTTGAGCCAGAGTGTTAAAAATGCCAGCGTGATTCCTTATGAACAACCTGTCATGATCCCGCCTTCCTAGCAGCTGTTTCTCTTGTTCTGGCCAATGGGATCATGACAGCCCCATTTCTTGTGTTTGTTTTGGAAGCCCATGGCCTTTGATAGTGCCATGTGCTCCCGCGTCCTTCGCCTTAGCCCCGTCCCCTCTTTTCCTTATTCATTATCCCGTCATTAGTTTATGCCCTTCACCTGTTACCTTCGTCACCTCCCCTTAGTTTCTTCCCTATTTAAAGCCTGTGTGTTTTCTGTCTTGTGCTGGACCATTTTGTTATTCCTCACCACGTCTTGGCTGCCCTGTAAGTTCTTTAGTTAAAAGTTGAGTTTTGTATTTTATCCTGTTTTGGTCCTGTTTTTCCCCCTCGAGGGATTTTTCTGTTCATGTTTTGTTAATAAAGGTTTTTGTTTAAAGGGGTCATATGGCGGAAGTACGTGTTTTTCTGTGTTTTTGGTATGTTGTAAGTTGCCCATGCATCAGACACGTACAATTGCACAAATGAAAGTGTGGGAACAAAAGATGCATTCAATCTAAAAGCGAACGCTCAACCAGACTTGCCTGAAGCTCCTCGTGTAACCACACCCCGGCAAATCTACGTAACTTCTTTACATGATTTGACTAAGACCGCTCAAATCTACACGTAGTTAAGGTGGGTGTAATTGTAAATCTCATTGTATCGTCTGTCAGTACAATTGCTTTGGAACCTGATGTTCCGAATATGGTAAGAGGCGTAGTGTAGACCAATCACTACGCACTGGTTAACTGGCCAATCATAGCAGACCTCGCTTTTCAGAGTGATGAGCTTTGTAAAAAATCTGCACGTTTCAGAGAGGCGGGGCAAAGAGGAGATACAAACATGTACGGTATGTGGAAAATACAATGTTTTTTAAACTTTAAATGGTGTATACACATTGCGTTAACATCTAAAACAAACAATAATATTCGTTTTAGCCGTGCAATATGACTCTTTTAAAGAGCTGTCTGCAATTGGGTTCTGTCCTTGCCATTCATGACACAACCAGACTAATTTTATAAACTTTCAAGTAAACTAAAAAAGAAGTGTTAAAACACCTTTAGATGTGTACATCTCATAGGTCATAGCTTGTATTTATTAACATTAGTAAATGCATTAACCTGCATGAAATAACAACGAGCAGTATATTTTGTCAGTGTTTATTAATGTTAGTTAATGTCAGTGTTCATGTTAGTTCATGGTGAATTAACTAATGTTAACAGTGACAACTTTTGATTTAAAAAATGTATTAATAAATGCAAAAATGAACATGAACTAAGATTTATAAATGATGTAAAAGTGTTGCTAATGCAATAACTTTATTTGTTAACAAATAACCTAACTGAAAGTGTTACGGAAAATGAAATAGTTATAAGATACTGAATACGTGTCAAATTTACCATAAAATGTTATTCCCTTTCCTCTTCATAAATTCACTTGCATAACTAAAAATAGGTTTCAAGATAGCAGTACAGTGAAATGCCTTGCCTGGAAAGGGACATTGCATCGATTGAGGTCAGCATATCACACCACACCACAGGACATGTCATCTTCCCAAAAGTGCTTCATGTCTATTCATTTGTCTCTAAAACTCTTGTCAAGTATTTCAGCACCAGCCCACAGATCAAAGGGTCTTTAAGATCACAAAAAAGACAAATTCAGTCAAGCGTGTCCCAACTTTTGTTTATACGTCCTTTAAGTCCCTGAGAAATGATCAAATGACAGTTAATTCTTTTATTATTCAACAGAAATAGTGATTATGGCATCTCCAGCACACAGCTCAGCCGCAGGCATGATTTCTGAAACCACAGACCCTGGTGTGTCCTCACGGCCGGCTTTAGAGGTTCTGTAGGGGTTCTGCAGACTTTGAAGTAGGACTCAGCGTGACAGTGCCACCCGCACACTCTGTAGACACATGACCAGGCGGATTCATCCGCCGTGAATTCATGAATAAATAACACCACTGGAGGCCTTGACAAATGAGGGCTGATCACACAAGCTTCTTGTCATGTCAGGGATAGGGTGAGGAAGAAGAGATCTGGAGAAAGACAGACCAGGCCAAAGATGACTCTAAACAGAAGTTGGAAGACGACATTGTGATGGAAAAGTTTCATGAGCAGCACATTTGACATAAAAATGTTATTTGTTGAATAATTGAACGATTTAATTGAATTTATTTGTTTTGTTTTTGAGAAACTGTTGTTGTAAATGTAGTCTTGTGCTGTTTTGCTGCTAAATTTTTGAAGTGTGTAAGAATAAGTGAAAACTAATGATCCGTTAGCTGTTATATGTTTGAGTAAACATCATCCATCATAACTCCAGAAGTCATTGTGCTAATCATGTGTACATCAATGAGCCGTCAACACAGAGCAACACATGATGAGTGAACAAAGGTCATGTTGCTTTTCATGTAAAAATACTTTCGTATAAAATCTTTTATTCTTGATTTTGACGCATTTAAGAACGATACGTTTTTCTACAGCAAGCTATACATTTTATTAATATATGCATTTGCTAGGATGTGAACCAATGACTGGCAGGAACAAACAAATCTCTTTTTCTTTTTAACCCCTCCAACCAACTGCCTCCATTCAAAAAGTACTGTAACATTCACCTTTCAGCATCCATTTAATTTCAGATCGATATACATTTAGTACATTAGATTATACAAGTAAATGGCATGTGGAATTTCACTGTATCTTTAAATGCTACCCTATTTAAAAAACACTCTAGTCCTTTTATCAACAATTGTATTTTTATACTCAACAGCAAGTCCTGGCTTTGCCAAATCTCTGGCACGTACTGTACAGTGGCTCACCTAAAACTGAAATCCTAATATCACCCCGATGTAATGACGCTATACACCTTCAGACACTAGAGGCATTGACTTAAATTACTGAGCGAGGCAGCCTTCCGTTGGAGATGCGGTGCCGTTGTTGTTTTTCTGCTCCTCTAGGCAGTTTCCTTCCTACTTTTCCTCAGTTCCTTCTTCTTGTTGTTCTCTTATCAAAGACAGAGGCGCTCAGCATTTGCTTTTTTTATTATCACAACAGGAAGCAAATATCATAAAGTGACATCAGCAAACTGAGGATGGGACTGAACACTTGATGCTGGAACTGTGGGTAACAGAAACACCCACAGGTAAATTTAATAATAATAGGAAAATCAAAAGGAAAAATAAGAAATGATATTTTGATTGATGGAAATAACGCCTGTTGGGAGCATTTTTTGCATTATTTTCACAGTGGAGATTTCATTAAATTCTAAACACACGTGATAGGCCTTTATACATTTTTTTAAGAAAAAACATTGTTGCCTAATTGTAACCAAAATACAACGTTGTGAAAACGTTTTGTATTTGCTGGGAAGTCACACAAAATCAAATTTGACCTTTTTTGTTGTTTCTGATGCATGTTCTGGATTCCTTACTGTGACACTGCATTGGTTCTTCTTAGTTCAAAGGTTTTATAATCATTTGTTTTTGTGATTTATCCAAATGTAATAACTTAAAGGGTGGACTGGCCATCTGTTGTATAGGGTCTTTTCTCGGTGGGCCGCGTCTAAACGTTTGCCAAAACACAATCGAAGGGAGGGGGATCCCCTCTAGAATGCAATCACGGATGGTTGGAACAGACGGAGAGCCGCTCTTGGCCAAGAAGTCCAGGGCCATTTTTAGTCCTAGCCCAGCCCTGCTTGTTACAACATTCTTTGTGACTGTTGTCAATCTCTCAATTTTTAATGCATTTCAAGAAATAAAGGAATAATACATACATACTGTATTTTAACTTATCAATGGTTGCATGTCTGGTGCATTTAGCCACCGAAATACTGCTTAGCAAAAAAATGAATCACCTGATCAAAGACTGTCATGTGACCAAATATCCAGTTGGCGTTATCCTGACAGTGCTGATTGGCTGAAGGCATACAAAGAGCATGCACAGTCCCAACCTCATATCAGCAGCGATCACCCTGCCAGTTTATCTGTAAGATAAATAATTTTGGTTTTGTGGTGGTTCGCCACTTGATCTCCAACGTGAAGTCCATTGAGAATCATCAGGCTACAACTCGCCACCTACACAAGCATCCGTGTTCAATGCTGTTCAGTTCCCCACTCACCCTATCAGCTTGTTTATTCTGCCGTCTCGCTTTTTATTTGTGCGGCATTGAACAATGTCTGCCGTCATCCCGTTAGCCCTCGATCTGATGTTATTGATGTTTTTACTTCTGGTTGCGCTCCCACCATCTGATTTGGCTGCTGCATTATGCATGAGAAAGAGAGAGAGCCAGAGAAAGAAACAGCATAAAGCAGCCCGCAGCTGCAGCCGAGAGGTCATTGCGTCATTCATAAGGCTGTTTTCTAGCGTGCTGCAGCGCTGGGCTGGGGGTCAATAACTCAAGCCTGTGGCCCAGCACTGCATTAGGACCATGGCGTATTACCTCGCTATTACTCCCCCACTTGCAATTACCATTAATGACATTGTGCTGCTGTAGAGTGATCATTCAATCCTACTGCAGTCTGCTGCACTGAGCAATGGAAACTGCTTCAGGTTCTGCATCATCATACTGGAAACAGACTGGAGCTAACAATACACCTGATGCTCGTAGACTGGAGTGTCATCTTTGTCTGTATTGGCGAAATGTTTCCTGTGCCTGTTCCCATTTGGCAAACAAAAAAATCTGTCCAAAATACGTGCGAAGCATGAATGTGTATTTTGATATGTACTTTATCTTTAGTAATAATTTGGGCACATTTTATGATATAGCATACTCGTCAAAACTATGGATTATCACAACTTGATTTGTTGTAACCATATAAATCCATAATAAATCAGAAATATATTACATTTTTGTTTATTTAATGTAGTTACCCTGAACTCAGAATTTGTAAAAAAAATGAAATGTAATTTCATCAGCTTCTTGAGGTCTCATCCTGAGAAGATTTTAAAACAATATTGATGATCCCATCTGGGTTCTGTTTTCTCTTCATTAGGCGTGTATTTTCAAACCCTTTTTGAAGAAACAATAAACAATAATACATTTTAGTTTTGTAATATGAATGTGAACATTAATAAATATATTTTGGCCATTAAAATAATTTAAGATCAAAAGGTTTGTACGATTTTGAGAAACATTCTGTTAAGTGATCCTGAACTTGTGAATTCAGCAGTATGCTGTATGATTAAAAGAAATATATTTTCCAAAATAAAATATTTAGAACTTATTACAAAATGCACTTTAGTATACAAAATGGCCCACTACACTACTTCTACAGGGATACAGTATTGCAGCATACAGATTGCACTTTAAAACACTTCACACAGATCAAAGAGCTGTATGAGCTATAGGCAAACATGGGGTCTGCCTTTTTATTCCAGATATTGTGAGCGGTACCTTGTGAAACAATTGTTTAGATGGAGTCTGTCAGAACAGTGCCGTAGAGAAACAGCACTCTGAATAAAGCTGACTAGAGAAGTACATGCACGTGAATGAACACTGTAAAAAAATTCCAATTTCAGCTGATTTAAATTTAAATCAAATTAGCTTCATGAGGTAATTGAACTTAAAATACAACTAGATTTTTGAAGTCAGTATAATTTAAGTTTAATTGATTCATAAAGCAGATTTGATTTTACTTAAAAATTTAAGGAGCTGTCAAACGTAAAAAAGAAAATACGAAAATTCTGTCATGAATTACTGACCTTTGAGTCGTTCCGCAACGCTAGGACCTGAAGATTTTGTTTTGGATGATAAGTTTTGATGAGGACCGGGAGCTTTTTGACTCCCCCATAGAGAGCAACGCAACTGACATTCAAAGCGCAGAAAGTTAGTAAAGGCAAAAAGGATGAACCACTGGACTATATTAATAATGTCTTTACTAACTTTTTGTGGTTTGAATTTTGGTTGTGTTCCTGTCTATAGGGGAGTCAGAAAGCTCTAGGCCCTTATCTGAACCTAAATTGTGTTCCTAAGATGAAACGACTCAAGGGTGAGTAATTCATTACAGAATGTATATTTTTTTAATGGAGGGTCCCTTTAATTCATTTGAGTTAGCAAACTCATTTCATGTGTTGACCTTGTATTAGTACTTAAAATGAGTAGCAGACTAGTTGCATTATCAATCATCTTTCCCAGGGAACAAAATTTCATGAAAATAAGTACACAAACATACAGTATTGTGTTAAACATAACATTTGTAATAAAAGTAAGAATAAGTCACAGAAAATAATTAATTATAATTAAAAAATTAATAGTATGAGCATTCAGGTTTACAGCAGGGCAGCTGACTTCAAGGGCTCCTCAAGATGACTCGTTTTTTTTTTTTTTTTTTTTTAATAAGACCTCATTAGAAAAATGACAATTGAAATATCAAGATATTTCAAATTATTTGGCCATTTTTATAATAACATATTCAAAGCAGCGGCCAGTAATACTCATGTGAGATTTATACAGTATATCAACACTTATTGAGTGCTTGAATAGTCCAAATAACCAAAATGCAAACTACAACATACAACATGTATGCTGAGAACAGTATGCAAGTCTTCTGTTTACATGAATATTTGACCAAAAATTCACAAAAGAGACTTTGTGAATAAATGTGCTCAAAGTGACCTTCCATTTTCATACTACTCAACCAGATTTTTAACATTTCCTCTTATTATATGATTGAAATGTCAAGACATTTGACAAAAGTTTGGATTTAAAAATGCAAAATGATCATCTTTTTGAAAATGATAGCTAAAGGACATATTAAATGAACAAGGTTACGCAAGAAAATGGTCTGTGGTGGCACATACTACAGTACTGTTTTACATACTTTTATCATACAGAATGGTGCAGTATGCAGTACTGTTTCACTCAAAACAGTTGACTTTATGCTGTTGCATCTCATGTTTGTGTCGCAGTAACAAAACCCAAACTCTTCGGCTCTGCTTCCAAGAAGTCATGAATCCCAAACAAAATTTTCTCCAGTAGTTTTAACATTCAATTTGAATGTGTGTATATACACCGGAGAATATCTGGCGTACTGTGAGAGGCTTTATATAAAGAATGCACTATGTCTGTCACTGGGGAGTTTGTTATTGCTTTTTACCCTTTTAAGGTAAGAGAGGAACCCAGACTGATGTAACCACTGAACATTAGTATGGGACAGTCCCACAGGACAAGAGACATGCAACGTAGCGCAAGTGGGAATCTCCTCTCATCCTCTCACACCTCCACAGTTTTCACTCAGTCACAGATTTCTGTTTGGTTTCTCTGCACAAGCCTTGAAACTGTAAGTGTATATACAATAGGTGAATATTAGTGAATTTGACTTTGTCCTAAGTATGTAGTTTTATGGATAACTGATCCATAACAATAAATAAATAAAAGCAGACTGTGTGATATATGCGTCTGAAGTCTACAGCTTTAGTCTTTAGTTATTTTACTCACGTGACATCAGAAGACTTTGAACATGTACAGTAATAAAAGTGTGATTAAGTGATGTTTCTTTACGAGGGTGTGTTAGATTTGCAGAATTTTACATTATTATACAACGGGAACACCTGTTTAATATGGAGAGACACTGACACGTAGACCTTTGTTTACGTGTTTTTGACCTGTAACGAACATGACATGAGAACAGTTAGCTATTTAGGTTTGTATGTTAGCATGGACCCACTAACTTTATCGTTTTTAGCCAGTGATATCTTGCTAAAGCACATGATGACATTATCGTTCTTCTTGAGCACTTGAAAATTAATAAGAGTTGACAACAAGAGTTGTTTTCTTTGGGATTGGAGTTGAACCAGGTTAGGCCCGCATTTTGCTCTCACCGTGCCTATACATATGTGGACAATAATTAAAATTATAATGGGTTCTAATGTGTTCTATTGTCTCTTGTTGCGTTGCATCGCGCCGCATCCGGTGTAAGTCTTGTTTAGGTTTAGCAAATGGAATAAAATAATTTCCATTCCCAATCCTCTCAGGATACCTGGAATCAGTGTTACAAGTACAGGCACATCATTTTACCATTTTTGTAGCGCAAACGGCGTAAAAACGATGAGAGCTTCGGATTTTACAATGCTTCTCTATGGCGCTGAAACCTCAAGTTATCCGAGTTCCGGTCCCCGTGCAACTGATGCTCAGCTGCCATTGGCTCATCTGCGTTTTAGGGGAGGGGCTTAGCGATAAGTCAATTGGGAGTCCACAACCCAAAGCTGCTGATGGTAAGAGATGAGAAGAGGTCATGGGGTGCTCTGTATCCTCATCATCATTGGTAAAAACCGGACTGGACCTTCAAACATCTTTTCTCCAATGCACTGAACATTTATCTCAGACACACCCTGCAGCTGTGCCTCAAGAACCACCATTGCCCACAGAAAGTAAAATGTGTTGCAACTGTAGCCATGAATTACTTCATAGTGGGAAATGAGACCATCAAATTGAATTAAAGGAACAGTTCATCCAAAATTCTGCTTTTCAAATGTTCTTCTCAATTCTGTTTAACTTCAAGTTTGCTGGTTTGCTTCATTCCCACAATCTTGTACATTTTAGCATGGCACACATAGTTATACAGTAGTTCATCCAAAAATTCTGTCATTTCTGTCATGTTTTACTCAGCTTCTTGCCAATCCATAGATCTGTATGCAATTATATTTCCTGTGAAATACTAAAGAATAAATCAGACAGAGCAGCTGTTTTCCATTTGACATTGTGTAAAAGTCATTGAAAAACAAACTACACCGGTTGTGTGGTGCTGTTTTGTTTTCTATAACTCGGGGACATCTGCCTCTACATTGGATGAGCCTTTAGTGCCATAAGGATGAAGAAAAAGCTGAGTGTGCATTCCATATTAATACACATTCTAAGAACTGTTGGGTTATTTTCAAGCCTTGTATGGATCAAAAATGGACAAGCCCAACCCTTAGTTTATTAAAAAACCTATGCCGGGTGGTTTCAGCTCAACCATGGGTTGAAACAATCCAGAATAGGACAATTGGCAACCTTTGACCCAAACATGTGTTTTTTTTAGAGTGTATTTGTCCTTAATTACTGAAAACAAAAGAAAAAATAAAGGCATCATGAAAACTGAGACTAATTGTGAACATTTTTTACTGGTGAAGATTTAAAAAGCTTGAGCTATCAGAAGAATCATAAGAAGAGAGATGACGCAGAGAGGACATCCACATGAAAACATGAGATCTGTGAGATTACACCTGCGAGCAGCACGCTCTTGTCTCACTACACGCTACATTTTCCCTTTTTCTCTCAAACCATGAGTCAACGCTCCCAACACAATAAACAAACAATTATACTATCATATAAAATAAAACAAAATGTTTTCCTGTCTCCCGCAGGTCTCTCATACACATTCATCCAGCTGTAACTCTAAAGACAGTGAAGATAGTGAAAGCCCAAGACCGCTGCCCACACCAGCCCATTAAAGGGTGAAGGTGGATCTCATGTGAATGCAGAGGTCTTTTCCACATCTCTGAAGGCTGTATCTCCATGACAACCCAAAGCATCCTTAACCCGAGAAGCACACGGCAGCTTAAAGGCTTGAGGAGTTTTGTGAAGACCTGAGAATGGTCCCCCTGGTATCCAAACACTTTCACTAAACAGTAAAGCCCTGTTGTGTTCAAGAAACACTTTCAGTCCGGCTTGACCAGACTGACGGGTCAACCTCATTTGACCTGGGTCAATTTTTTATAAGAAAAAATTCTGATAGTATATTTTCTTATCAAATTAATACATTCTTTGTAACCCCACTTTTTTGGCATGGTCTTTCCGCAGATTGCGTGCACTGTTCATCAAATGTTTGATAATTTCATAATAATTTGAGAAAGCAATAAAACTGTGGTACTCTCAGTTCTGTTGAACATATTTTATCACATTTTGCCCCCGAAACAGCACAGAAATGCAGTTTCATCAGAGGCTGCATATGATCACCCACATTTACATATCCACAGCTATTCATATTCAGTAACTAGGCCAAGTCAGATTAATGAAAGCGTGAATTTTGCCAGCACACAGGGGTAAGTCAGTCATGAACACAGTTCATTTACTTGTAAGTCTTAAAGGGGAACTCCCAAAAATGAAAATTCTGCCATTAATTACTCACCCTCAAGTAGTTTAACATCCCTAGGACCTCCGTTTTTCCCCAGAATGCAAATTAAGGTCGTTTTGGAAGCTTTCTGACTCCTCCATAGATTGCAATGCAATCAATTTTTGGTCTGAGTTTTTTCAGAATATCAACATTGTAATGAAACAATAAATTACAGCTGTTTGATACAAACATTGCTAACATTGTTTTTGGTCTAAATACAATCACCAGTATGTTTTAGGTGGGTTTTAAAGGGACAGTCCTCCCAAAAATGCAGTCCATAAGATAGAAGAGTGATATAGAGGTTTGGAATTATATAAATAAATGATTACCGAGAGACTTTCCCTTAAAGTCAACCTTATAACATATTAAAGAAATGTTTTTTCTTCAGCGAGATGTTTTGTTTTTATGTAGGCAGTGTTGTAATTATTGCTGCCATTGTGATGTCAACCAAACATCAGGGATCAAACCATTGCTGTTCACAAATTTACATAGACCTCCCGTTTGCATTTCTCCCTAAGAAATATCCTTCTGTTCCTGCTTTTATCTCTCAGTCAGAGAGATCAGCGTCAAAAACAAAGAGCAGAAAAACCGAGCAAAACATTGCAGCAGCAAAAATCATCAAGCTGCTTCGGCTACATGCTGCTCAATGCCCAGAACACTAAGTTACTAGATTAAAAAATCAGTGAAAATGCCTTAACCTTAATACTGAGGCTATATTCATACTGTCATGTGAAAAAACTAGGACACGCCGTGAAAGTCTTACAGGATATATGGATATTTAACAACAATTTAAAGCAATAGTTGAGCCTGGAAAGGGATTTAAAAAGGTATCAAAAGATTTTGAAATCAGCCATTCCACTGTCTGGAAAATAGTCTACAAGTGGAGGACATTCAAAACAACTGTCAACATGCCCAGGTCTGGCCGTCCAAGCAAGTTCATCCCGAGAGCAGACCACAAGATGCTAAAAGATGTCACCAAAGCCCTAAAAGGTCATCACAGGATCTACAGCAGGCTCTTGCTACTGTTGATGTGAAAGTGCCTGCCTCTACAATCAGAAAGAGACTACACAAGTTTAACTTTAATGGGAGGTGTGCAAGGAGGAAACTACTGAGCCCCTTCAGAGACATGGGGTGGAAAAAAATATGAGATAGTTAATCTCTAAATATCTCGCAAGAAGTTATCTCGCAAAACTTTTGCGTTCTCTTGCAAACATATTTGCGTTATCTCGCAAAACATTTTGAACACTTCATGTTTAATGTCCCGCTGGCAGAATTTAAGACTAGCTCCGTACATAAACATTGGTCTATAGTCGCAGATTCCCGAACCAATAACTCGTGAGCTAAACGTTCTTATAACACAAATGACACCTCATTCTATGTAACGTAAACAATGAACTTTAACTTAATTTCCCACAAATCGAGCCTTGTATTGATCTCAGGCGGGAGCCGGCTGAGACAAGACCGAAGGGACCGTCTGTAAAGTGCAAAACCCGAAGATCATTACGCTACGGAAAATAGTCATTAACTTCAGTGCTACATACTGTAGTATAACTAAAACCAGTTTAAATTCAGCAGGAGAGCATTAATGTGTAAACTGCATTTGGTGAGACCACAGTGTGTAACATTTAAGTTATTAATGACTATTTTTGTAGTAACGCTTTTCGGATTTACAGTCACTTTGCAGACGGTTTCTTTGGACTTGTCCATGTCGCCTGCTCATATAGAGATCAATTTATATTCTCGTTTTGAGGAAGACTAGGTTGTAGATCATTGTCTAAGGAATTATGTGTTATTTGCGTTATAACAACGTTTAGCTCACGAGTTACTGTTCCGGGAATCTACTCTGAACCGCTACATTGTTAATGTATGGAGCGGGACAACAGGACGTTTGAATGTTTTGCGAGATAACGCAAATATGTTTGCGAGAGAACGCAAAAGTTTTGCGAGATAACGCAAAAGTTTTGCGAGATAACGCAAAACCTTTAAAAAAAAAATTCTCTTCCCTCTCACATATTTTTTCCACCCCATGTCCCTGAAGGGGCTCCGTAGGAAACCCCTGCTCTCTAAGAAAACATTAAGGCCAGACTTAAGTTTGCCAGTGAGAATGTAGACAAAGACCAGGACTTTTGGAATAATGCTCTTTGGACAGATGAGTCTTAAAGTGAATTGTCTGGACACCGCAACAGAGGGCATGTTTGGCGTAAACCAAATACAGCATCCCAGGAAAGGATCCTCATACCACCTGTGAAACATGGAGGTGTAATGGTTTGGGGGTGCTTTCCTGCAGCAGGACCTGGCCAGCTCACCATCATAGAATCCACCATGAATTCTACTGTGTATCGGGGGTGCTTGAGGAACATGTGAGACCATCCATAAAAAAATGAAAGCTGAAGCGGAACTGGACCCTGCAACATGACTATGACCCAAAACATACCAGTAAATCCACCAAGAACTGGCTGAAAACTAAGAAATGGAGAGTACTGGAATGGCCGAGTCAAAGCCCAGATCTGAATCCCATTGAGATGCTGTGGGGTGACTTGAAACTGGCTGTACATGCAAGAAACCCATCAAACATCTTACAGCTGAAAGAATTCTGCATTGAGGAGCTAAACTTTCCTCAGACTGATGTCAGAGACTGGTAGATGGCTACAAGAAGCGTCTCACTGAAGTTATTTCAGCCAAAGGGGGTAACACTCGCTATAAGTGGGCTTTTTTTTTTTAATCTTTTGTTTAATGAGTAAATTTAATGAGGTTATTTTTTGTTGTTTACCTGCAATTAAATCACTTTCTTTTCCAGACAAAAAATAAAAACAAGATTAGCCAGTGATATGTAAAGATTTCTTAATAAAGAACAGAAAATTGAATGGGGTGTCCTAATTTTTTCACATGACTGTCAATGTGACAGATCAGAAAGAAAGAGAGAGAGAGAGAGAGAGAGAGAGAGAGAGAGAGAGACAGAGACATACTGGGCACATTGCCTGTGGAGAACTGTTTTCATCAGAGACAGGCCTGCTGTGCTTGTCACTGGCTGGTTTGTGATGGTCTCATGGGACGAATCGCAAGCCATAAGAAGTGTGTTACCGGCAGTCCAGAGGAAGCTGAACCAGCGCTGAACCAATGAGGAAAAAGTGTGCTAAAAGAGTTCTACACCAGCTAACAATGTGTTCCCTCTGTCAATCTACAGAGATACAGGACATTATGTTCATCAATATGGATAAAGATTGATTTATCAATACGTGATTTTTTGGCGCGAATGTTCAATAAGATAACACGCTAGAACAAAAACAATATATTCCTATGAAGCCCTTCACATAGAAGGCAAACATTACTGTACCTGTTGAATAGCATGAAATGGATTTAAAACAAACACAGACCAAAGTGGTAATTTCAACCCAGCTTTGGGTCAAATAGAGATGAACCCAATGGTTGAATTGTAAATGAAACTAGGCTGGGTTTGTCTCTCACTTTAAAACTTTGCTGTAATTTTTCAGCAGGTTTGCCGGAAACTTACCGAGTTAATTTACAATTTTGTTTTAAACATAAACGTATCTAGTTCTTACATTTTCTTTCATAAAACAAGACTAAATAGCTGAGGTCACTTTTCTTGTTATGTAAATGTAGCGTAATTTAAGAAGTTTCAAATAGTTTTACTAGAAAACAAGACAAACATGCTCAGGAAAAATGTCATTTTTTTGCAGTGTTGCTGTGCTAATGTCAGTAATGAGACCAGTCTTTTCTTGCTCGTTTTGAAGAGTTTTAATTTAGATTAAAGTAAAGCTTAACTCAAATTTAAAACAGCACTAATAGGAAAGTAGTACTAAGTAGTAATTAAATCAACAGTAAGTTACTGGAAAACCTACAGCAAAGTTTTACAGTGCTTATTGTCACGATTTCACGAAAAGGAGAACCCAAGTGCAGGCAGCGGTTCACAAAACTTAAACTTTATTCATACAAAAACAAAAGCCCACGATGGGGGTAAAACAAGAAAACAGGAACAAACTAAACAATCACACGATATAGACAGGACTAGGGAAATAAGGTATCGAGACAGGGTAACAATATCCGCAAGGTAACAAGTAACGTATAGGCGCGCAGCAAGGCAAACAGAGCAAAACGAATCAGCACAGGACAGCAAACACAAGGGCATTAAATAGGGAACCAAATCAAGTGGGGAACAGGTGCAGGGCATGAACTAATTAACAATCAATAATGAGGAAATGAGAGGGCGGGGTCGAAGACCAGACCAGAGAGAGCGCATGGCACGCCAAAATAAACAATGCCGTGTCTCTCTCACACACTAAACTCATGGGTCTGTCATGATCCTGCCACAAGACTAGAAAATCATGACCAAAAGGGGCAGAATCAGGACAGCTTATTGACCCAAAACTGGGTTGAAAATAACCCAACAATGCTTTGTTCCTGAAGTGAAATATGAATCATTGAATGTCATTCATATATAAAGGGGAAAGAGGTATAACTAAAATTGAACTAAATAGATTTTATACTTTATTATTGGCATAGAGAGAGAGAGAGAGAGAGAGAGAGAGCATTTCATTAAACTCGTGAGGACTCCCTTGTTTTATTCACTAGACGCATCATCTTGAACTCTTTGGCTTTCATTCACAGCCAGTCGAGACTTTAGAAACGGGCAGCTAAAATAAAGGCTTGTGATCAAAGGAGCCTGCTGTAACAACAGAGGAAGTGAAAGAGGTGTCTGCAGAGGGCTAAAGATGTAGAATAATTGGATATTTATTTCCACCTCATCTGCTGTATATCTTTTCTCTCTCTATGAGTCTGAAATACCAGAGAGTTGAAAGAGAGATGGCTGGGTCTTATTTCATCAGAAAGGGAAAGCGAGACCACATTACTAGCTCAATCCCAGAATCCTCTGCCCCTGCACATCAGGGGGGTTATTCACATTTCTCTGACTCACTTTCTATGAGAGAAATGTGAATGCTCAGAGCTTGCTGCTTATAGCTCGGGAGATAGGTTCACACTTATTTATTATTGAACAGAAAGTTCACCCCAAAATGAAAACTATCATTATTTTTTTTTATTCCCCCTCATGTTGATCCAAACTCATGCTGAACGCACAAGCAGAATTTCAAATTGTCTCTTCCGTTGAAACTCTGAAGTTATGCTAAAAACGATTTTTACGTGAAATGATGTGCATTGTATTGTCTTATTCAATGATCTTCACATTACATTTTCAGCTCTTCATTGGTACATTTGAACTATAAACAAGAGAATTTGTGTAACGTTCCCAGTGGGACATTGCTCTATGACTTCATGTTGGCGTTTTCACTCATTAAATGCACAAAGTACATTGAATTAAAGGCATCTTCGTGCTTTTTTAAAGCGATAGTTCACCCCCCCCCCAAAAAAATTCTGTCATTATTTACTCACCGTCGAGTTGTTCCAAATCTGTATAAATGTCTTTGGTCTGATGAACACAGAGAAAGATATTTGGAAGAACGCTTGTAACCAAACAGATCTTGCCCCCCATTGACTCCCATAGTAGGAAAAATTAGTCTAGGAACAAAGGAACAAAGTCTAAACCATTGTTCAAAACTCTTTGAGTTTCTCCAAAGAGCAAATGTGAGATTACTGGGGTCTTCATTTGTTCTTAAATGAATCTCATTGCCGTCTAGGAAAAGCAACTTAGATATTAAATTTGTGACTTTTCTTTCCAGTGGCTTCACTCCCACTGGTGTTTCTTACATTCTCACAGTCATGCTAGCCCAACCTTCTTACCTGTTCCCTGAAGACACCGGTCCACAGTTTCTGCCAATTGAGATTTTCCAATCAAATATTTCTGCCATCTCCAAATGCAGTGACTGAAATGAGGCTTCAAGGCTGAACAAACAGGTTGGCATGGTAACAAGTCTGACTATCCGATTAAATATCTAATCAATTCTTTAGAGTCGCAGGCATGATGGATATTTTATTATGCCACAGTCATTTAATGTTCAGTCTTGTGTTGTGATCATAAGGGACAATGAGAGAGCACTCTGACACTATCTACAAATGTTTATGAAAAGTTTTCTGCATTATGTAACACTAACCAAAGATTTCTCAGTTAATGCAATTTTATCATGTTTCAGTCTCACAAACTGACAATGAAAGTGAGACACATGACCCAGGACGCTTGCATGCAAACAGAATTAAGATGTACATGGACTGGAGAAATATTGTAGGTAGGATGTTCCTCACAAACCTAGGAAAATGATGCCACTTAATTGACAAAAAAAGAGGAACAAATTCACAGTGGGTCTTTTTTTGGACTGATGGATGCAGTTTTACCAAGAGACAGAGACTCATTACTTTTATTACATTTGTACTGAGCAATGTATTACACAATCTACAGAAGCTGCAGAAATATGAACATCTTTGAATTTCATTCAATAAATGTATTCTCTATACAGTTCAGCAGCCCGGTCGTTATGGTGACAGCCAGAGACAAAGTGACAATGTTTGAAAGTCTGTGTTATTTATTTTTTATTCTCTAGCTGATTTTCTATTAGCTTTCCCTGTCCTTCTCCCCCTCCAGCCCATCAGACAATGCCATTCAAACCCACTCGACACTCAGACTTATATCAGATTGAACAGATCTAACAAAGGCATGCATGAAAGGACAGCCGCTCTTCCATTACCCCTCTCGGCCTTCACACACTCCCTCTCAAAGCCGTTGAGTATTTGTTAACGCCTGCCTTTTTCACCAAAACCAATGACATGCTTTTTCCATCCGAACAGCGTTAGTGTTTGATTGGCAGGTTTCCCATGGCTCAGGTCTGTGGACTTTCCGTCTTATTTTCTGCTAATTTGGGAGAAAGAATTCTTGATATTCCCATGAAATGGTCAAAAATGAGCTGAATACTGAATACAGAGATATTTAAAAAACAAAGGCCATCGCTCTTTTGTAGAACTTGATTTAGGAATCTGTGAGAAAAGGTGTCTGGATTATTTCAACAATAGTTTTAAGCTTTACAGCAGTTGACCTGAGAGAGAAATGATAAAGGGGTCATATGGCATGAACACGTGTTTTTCTGTGTGTTTTTGGTGTGTTATACGTAGAGATGCACCGATTGCAATTTTCTTTGCCGTCTCCGATTTCCGATTTTATTACAAGTGAGACCTGCCGGTTCCGATTTTTGCCGATTCCGATTTTCTATCCACAAACTATAATTGACAGTATACTGTATAAAACCATAATAACTTTTCTTCAATACACATTTTTTTTATTTTCATTGAATAAATGATTGAACATTACAATTTCCCCAAATTTCCCTAAATGCAGTTCTCCAAGGTGCATTAAATTACAGAATCTTCTCTTTCCCAAACAACTCTTAAATTGAATAACTCTGTGACTGAAAAGAAGTACAAATAATAAAATATAACTAAACATGTCACTTAATTTACCTTTTTCATTTTTGTACTCATCTCACAAAAGTCTAAGATAACAATAAAATACTTCAACTTTATTCTCGTCTGTTTCCGTTTATGAAACTAACATTGCTTTATTTCATTTTTTCTGAAATGTAAAATAAATTGTCTTTATCTTGTGTCTGTAGTATTAAAAGAAGTGGGTTGATTTTTGCTGCAACTTCAATAAAAAAGTTAAAAATCTTATGAGTGAATTCTACTCTAAAGATGTATATGTATTTGCAGTTTTTTGTGTTAGTAAAGAACTCAATCAGATATATATCACATATATTGGTTGATTTATTCATTTTTTTATATTTTGGATTTTTAAAAACAAGTAGAAGTCGTGTTGAATGTCATTTTACCTAGGTGAAATGACCACAGTTTTAACATAAGACAAGGAATCAGGTTGAATGGAATTTACGTTTGTTTTACACAGAGTGAACGACTTCAATATGAGTTTAGCATGTGTCAGAGTTTAGCATGATGCTAATAGCATCACTGTTAGCATACATACCCCATGTAGACGGAGCAGCGAGAGATGAACTACAGTCTGTGCAGTACATGATGCGTGTGCACGCGCGTGCAGTCAGCGGATATGAGAGATGCGCGTCAGTCAGCAGAGACTCGCGGTCCGGTGGACACACATGCGAGTATAAACGAGCCGTGCCCGTGAAAGACAGGCTGTGCGCGCGCACGTTTACATGTTTACTTGTGGCTTTGAGTGTAATGACGGCTGTGACGTTCTTGCCCGCATCACGGGCAACAGAAGATCGGCTTGGAATCGGCGAGACGTGAGACTGACCGGCCGGTCACCGGTCGGGCCGATCATACGAAAAACCGGCCGATTCCGATCTCTTGCCGGTCAATCGGTGCACCTCTAGTTATAAGTTGCCCATGCATGTATTAGACACGTAAAATTGCAAAAATGAAAGTGTGGTAACAAAAGATGCATTCTATCTAAAATCGAATGCTCACCCAGACCTGCCTGAAACGCCTCGTGTAACCACACCCCCACAAATCTACGTCAGTTCGTGGTGTGAGTTGACTAAGACCGCCCAAATGTATACGCAAGTAAGGTGAGCGTACCTGTCAGTACAATTGCTTTGGAACCTGATGTTCCAAATATGGTAAGAGGCGTTACATTTCCATCACACGCTTGCAGTATTCGACCAATCACTACGCACTGGTTAACTGGCCAATCATAGCACACCTCGCTTTTCAGAGCCATGAGCTTTGTAAAAAATCTGCGCGTTTCAGAAAGGCGGAGCAAAGAGGAGATACAAACATGCACGGTATGTGGAAAATACATCGTTTTGAACCTTAAATAGTGTATACACGTTGCATTACATCTAAAACAAATTATAATATTCGTTTTAGCCCTGTCATATCACCAGCGTCGGCGCCACGAGGCGGCACTAGGGGGCAAGGCCCGGTCACTTCAGTCACTGTGCCCCCTCACTTTTTAAAATGATAAAAGACGAAATCATTTAAAAAAAACATTTGGAGAATGAATTTGGTTTATATTTATTAAAGAAACAACAAGAGCAGAGGGTAAAATAATTTATTTATTCGTTAACCGATTTTAAAGACATTGTATTGTGCTGTACTTTCATGTGTAGTTAAAAACACAAGCTAAAGGGCTGCTTGCGTCCAGCAGCAACGTTTCTGTATGTATTGCTTAACAAGAAACGGGCATTACTATTATGCAGACGGTGACAAGTGGAGATACAGTCTGTCTATCAGAAAGCAAGAGCTCGCTCTTTGGTGTTGTTATATTGATGCGATCGTTTTGTTAGACATAAAGCTCTACTGGGGATCAGTCCCCTGTATACTTTTTCTGTCACTTTTTCTTTAAAGCCTGCTTTTGACATTTTTCTATATATTTTTTTCTATATATGCGTCTAAATTAATAATCTTAATTTATTAACTTCCGCTGAATTTATGTAGGCTATGATCGGTGTATTTCCAGTTCTTTTTGTCAAAATGTCATACAACATTTGCTCTCCTCCAAGTTGATATAAAAATTAACCTTTCAGTTTCAGTGTCTTTCATGTCTTTTAGTTCGGTTCAATTTATTAGCTTTGAAAAAGCTATGCGAAATATACAATGCTGTCCCCGAAATGGACATTTAGAATTGTTAAACTTCAAAACGGCAGCGCGCACTGGATGAAAAGCTTTGTATCTACAACTCGCAGGTATTGCGCACCCATAGGCAGGATTTAACTAGAGTTTTTATTGTGTTATAGTTAAAAATGTCTAGCTCTCAATGAAAAAGGCAGTGCGCGACTGACGTGTGCAGACATGGATTTCTTCGCGCACTCGTTATGAGCGAATGTGCCGCTTTTACAAGTGTGATTTGGTTAGCCTACCACGTTGCATATAGATCAGATTTTCCGCGATTATCTCTGATAAAAAAGTAAATTGGTAAAACTTAAACTTGAGAAGAAAACTGGGGCATTCTTAACACCAGAAGAGCCGCACACTGAAACAGAACAGAGCGAGACCTCAGCCTGTGCCGTGTCTCAACCTCGAATTGTCCCACCTGTCAGTTTTTCCTACCACAGGGGCTATAATCTAAACCACATCGACAAAATAAACAGGTAGGATGATTTTACAATGCAAAATACCCTGTCAGATAGTCCTACCAGTTTAAAATGAACACATAAATAAATTTACATTGTATACCGTCAGATTATCCTACCAGCATAAAAGAAACATGTATGATTAATTTACAGCGCAATACCCTATAATTGTACTACCAGTACTAAATAAATATGTAGGCCTAGAATGATTTAACAACGAAAATACACAATCAGATTCCCGTAGCAGTATAAAATAAACAAGTAGGATGATTTTATAGCGCAAGAAAATGACGTAACATTGATGTGCTCATGCCTGGTATGATAATCTGACGGGTAGGATGAAATTTTGGGACACCAGCCCATTCTAAACCCCTAAACCCTGGCCCCCCCACTAAACATAGCAGCCCCCTCACTTTGTGCACCCTGGCGCCGACTCTGCATATCACCCCTTTAAAGAAGACAGTTTGCACAAATTGTCACTGTAGCACCTCTAGTGGCAAAGTGTGCAGCGTGTTATCAATTAAGGACTAATGGACTTAGTGAAAAACTAAACAAGAGCAGTTATTGAGCAAGTGTATAATATTTACATTTATGCATTTGGCGCTTTTATCCAGAGCACATTGCATTATCCTAAACATTTGTTTCTAAGTACTGTACTGTATGTGCAATCCCCTGGGATGGAATCCACGACCTTGGCGTTGTTAGCTCCATGCTCTTACCACTGAGCTACAGGAAAGCTATACTGTATATATTTTTTAAACTGTCCCCTTGCCTTACCCTGAATCACAATGGTAATTTTGTAACAATGATTTATAGGTTAGGTTGTCAGGTATGATTTTGCAAGAACTGTTATCTTGATTTAAAGTAAAATAAATTGGAAATTTTGGTATTAAAACTTATTTCCCTTGTTTTTGGACAAATACAGAGTTGATGTGTGTTGTTAGGTTTTTTTTTTTGCTGGATAACTTTACACATTTAAGAAAAAGTAGAGTTTTATTAGTTTGCAGCCTTTGATGACATACAGAATAGGATTTATGTATTTTCTGTTTTAGGGAGACAATCGGTTTGCTGTAAAATGTTAAAATGCCTTTATATCACATTTAAAGTTTCACTTTAACTTTTCATAGCAAATTTTCTGCAAACAAATTGTTAACGTGAACTCTAAGAAATATAACTTTGTTATCTTTGTGCTTTTAAATTGTACATAGTGGTTTCTTGGCTAATCTGAGCAGTCTTCTGATACACAGGTGTGAATACTGGGCTCTGATTTGTTTTTTTTCATGTGTTTTCTATCTAGAAACAAAATAACTATTTCCCACATGCCACATGAGGTAACTCTGATTGATTTGTCTCTGTGGTGAAGTACTTCAAAGCAATAATACAAAAAAAAATTAGTGGTGCAGTGAGACACTGAAGATTAATACGATGTGTGCTGAGTATCAGCTCTCTGTGGGTTAATCCATTAGTCAGACGTCTGGCTTCTCACGTCAGTGTTCTTTCTTCAATCATCCAATAACCACCTGAGGAAGCAAAGGGAAATAAAAGGGTGATAAAAATGTTGTCGTTCTTTGTTTCAGGTGTTCAATAATGGGTTTCTAAACACTGAGCTCTTATGCTCCTCTGAGTGTCTTAGTGTCACACTGTGACAAAAGTAGAAATAGAGTTTTTCTTTCGAAGTGTTTTGGAGCTCTGAGTAAAGGACCTGAACTAAAATGTCTTGTTATTCTCTACCAGCTGTCCAACAGCAACATAGCAGCAACAGTCTGATTTTATGGAATATCAAATACAACTCTCGGGTTCAGAAACACATGAAATGTAAACATTGTGTAAGCCATTATTTTCTGTAAAACTGCTCTAGAAGTTGTACTTTATACAAATAAAGTCAATTAATAAAATTGCTTTTTCATCCGTGAGAGAAGTTGTGTGTCTGTATATCATACTGCACGTAGGACACAGAATCATCTCATGATGATTTTGTCGTCTCATGCTGTTAGTTCAACAGAAGACATATTTTCATCCTTTCTTTCCACACTGACAGTTATCTTGCTGTTGTATGAGTTAGTCAGCAGTGTTATGTTCTATACAAATGATGGACTGCAGTTTCTTCTGGCATGAACAATAGTGTAATATTGTTATAATTGTTAAGAATGTAGTATTTGTATTTAACCATATAGACATTTGTCTGCATTATAAATCATTTTGTTATATTTCAATTTAGTTAAAAAGCCATAACTCTTTCCCAGCGTACAAAGAACACACATTTAAAGCAAGCAGTGGCTTCGTTCTTTTATTTGATATTGTCTATCTATCTATCTATTCTATCTAAATCATCTATTCAGAAGAAAATATTCTTGGGTCCATCAAAGTATCAGGAGCTGGATACAGGTTAGTAGAGGTTGACTGAACTGTCTGAGCTTGCAGAATCTCTGAGGAGACGTTGTTTGGAATGGAATCAAGGAACAGGGATCACAGTAAGTTCTTCTAGCCAACAATAAAGTACTGTACTTTACCATAATGGAGACCAGACGAAGTGGTAGTGTGATGAGTGAGCTCTTATAGTGTCCTTGATGAGGTGAGGTGATGAGTTCCAGGTGCAGGTGATCTATACTGAAGGGTGAGTTGCTTGGTGAAAGAGCCTGACATAGGCCATTTCTCAATTCCAAGGACGCAAAGAACGGACTTGTAAGGCAGCCATGGAAGACAAACTTGGATGGACGCGTCGCAGTGACTTCTGGGACTACAAGTGGGTTTGGTACATGTGCAAGGCTACAGTCGATCCATCCTTGATATCGAGAACACATCCGGGTACTTCCATGCGTTCTCTTTTCTTGTGTTCTTGAGTATTGGAACAGACTTTGACGGTTTTTGATGACGTAGAGCGAAAACATGAGGACACAAGACCGCTGAAGAACGCATATTGAGAAACGCCTTAGACGTGACAATTCTCAGAGATGACGTATTTTTGTATGCAAACCCTGTAAGCGATTTAGAATTTTAAGTCTTCCGGTTCCATCGCCCCAAAGTGTATTGGTTTTTTGAATGGGTTTTTGATAAATCGCCTGAAATAAGGTTATTCTATGACATAAAACACACCATTTATAACTCGCTTGTGATTTTTTTAAACCTTTATTGTGTCTTTAAAACGGCGGTTGCTAACAAGTTGCTAAAAGTGAATACTTCCTTTGGCGGGGACATTAGACGTCATTGTGCATATAAATCTCACAAATAATGTAACATGGGCACAAATGTCCAAAATCTTTTTTGCCTCTTACCAGGCAACACGTTTTTAATAAAGTTTTAGAAAGTTGTTGGAGGCTTGGTGGTGGTGACGTTGATATTGAGTGACCGTAGTGTAGTCTGTTTATAGCATCATGTTAGGTTTTTAATTCTATTGTGATTGTATTTAGTCTTCATAAATAGCAAATGTTGTGTTAATCTGTAAAGATTATTTTGACTGACAAAACGTGTAAGCACCATGAACATTTGTTAATCGCAGATCTTATTTTTTGCGATCTTGCAAAAGTCTATGGGAAAAATGCTCGGCACTTACTTTAGGGTTAGCCTACAAAAATACTTCATCTCTGAGCCACTCCATTGTGTTCACCAAAAAAAAAAAAAAACATAAAAGATGGATATGTTTGATCTGGTTCCAAGAGTTAATCATTGACATAAATCTACCAGACATATTATCATCAAACAGGAAACAAATGTTGTTTAAACATTCAGGTGACAAAGGTGACCGTTTTTATATAGATTTTTAATTCAACTTTTATGAGCCTGTTTGGTCTAGTGTTTATTTCTTCTAGATCCACCAGTAAATGGACTGCACAAAAACAAAAATCACAGTGGAAAGGGGTAAATGAGAATTTTCCAATACACTGGGGTAATTTTAGAAAGAGAAATGCTTCTAAAAGTTGTTTGGGTTTATTGCACTGGCGATTGAATCAAAACTCTAAAAGAAGACTGCAGTGGAAACTTATTCATATGTATACGAGCAATTCAGCAACAAGAGACAACTGTGGAATTAGATCTCTAATCGAACAGAGTTCAAGAATAACTCATAACTTGCTGAGGCCTCAATAAAAGTTTTGAAGTGTCTCAGTAAAAGAAGGCTTTTTAGTTTTTTCTAGCCATTCATTGTAGTAGCCTGTAGAATCAGTTTCCAAACTCTATCATCCAAATCTGGGCACCCTTATTCCTGGAAGTTACTTAAAGTCGGCAAGAAATTTAAAATGTCAATTCAAATTGATTTACACAGTGTTGCAGTATTCATTATAAATTATTTATCCGTGCTTATCACTATTTTATAAATTCATTTGCACTTGTAATCTTTAATCAAAAACTTTAACCTCCCCCCCCTCGAAACGACCTCTCTTCACTTCTGGTCACGAGGAATGGCGCGAGGCGCGGGGCTGCAATGACTGACTGATTGCAAACTGGATTACAAATCTGACTCCATTTAGTTGGCAACACCCAATTTTTAATGATCCAATCAGCACTCGGTGAACGAAATCAAGTCCCGCCCTGCATTTTTTCTCATTTCAGAAGTTTTTTCACTCGGATACGTCACGATACGGAAGAACGACACTTCTGTTTCATGCCGACTTTAAAGCTGACCAATCAGATTGTGGCTTGCCGCTTTATGCGTTATGACATGCAACATGTTCAGTATCTTATTTTTCAAACCATCTCCTCAACCGCCTTCTGTACGCTGTTGTGCAACAGCCATTTTTTGCTCACTTCATCCTGATGGATAAAATTAGACCCTGTTTTACTTTTTTACACTGTTGAATATGTCACTTCAGAATGCGTCAAATTACGTAACTTAAATGAGTCGTGAACAGCCCGTCACTCTTCTTTAAATATGTATAAACACTGCCCCACTGCATTACGTCAAAGTAACAATTGTAACATTTTGTCCATGCATGAACAATTACCTTAACCAACACAATATCTTTTCAAATACATTCTGTCCGCTTCCTGTAACATTCCTTTAAATGATTTCAGCAATCTTAAATGAAATTCAGACCGACTCTTTTTAGCCTTTGTCTTGTATTAAAGCTTGAAAATGTCAGAAATGATGTTGGCCTACCTGTCATTCTCCATTATAATTTCATCAAATATTTGTCTCCTCTTTGCAAGCGGAAGACATCTGCGAGGTTTATTCCTCAGGCATTTGATAGTTGAAAACCACTGCCGGTGTCAGAACATATCTATGTAGAGGGTTTGTGACTTTGAGCCGTGGAGGGGCACGTGATCAGTTACGTAAACTAAACTCTTAACTTTTATGTAAATAAGGTTTAAACAGATGCAATACACAAAGCAAATCCAGAAGCCTCTCTCATACTGTAAACATGCAAAGTGTTTTCTGTTCCTCATACTACTCTAAAAAACGTTGGGTTATTTTCAAGCCAGCGTTGCGTCAAAAATGGAAAAACCCAACCGTTGGGTTATATATTTACCTATGCTGGGTTGTTTTAACTAGGGCTGTCAAACGATTAATCACGATTAATCGCATCCAAAATAAAAGTTTGTGTTTACATAATATTTGTCTGTGTACAGTACATAATTATTTGGTATTTAAAAGCACATTCAAATACATGCATATAGAAAAAGAAAAATATAAAAATAAACAATAATTTATAAATACTTTAATTTATTGGTAATTTAAATTAATAAATTATTGGTAAATATAAATAAATACATCATTTTATAAATAAATAGATATTTCCTGAATATTTGTATGTGTTTATAAATACAAAATTAATGTCCACAGTTCATAGGAAGGTTATATAAACACAAACTTTATTCTGGATGCGATTAATCACGATTAATCGTTTCACAGCCCAAGTTTTAACCCATTGTTGGGTGAAATATAACCATATTCTGGGTTAATTTAACCCAACTGTTGGTTTGTCCATTTTTGATCCAACGATGAGTTAAAATATTCCAAAAACATTTCGAGTGTATACATACACAAAAACACTATGTGCCTGTAATACAATGACCATGTACAAGAACCATGAATGTGTGTTATGGTGTGATTTACTCCTAATAATATACAAATATGAAATTCAAAATAAAACATTTTTCCCCATGAACACATACACACACATATAATTTAGGGGTGTCACACCAAATCTTACCATGTGCACATGTCATGGGCTTTAGTAACATGACTTTGAATGCGGTCCTTCAACTAATTAACATTGTCCAGGGAATTGCCTGATTTAAGATCAGAAAATGCTGTCACACAGGAGGACATGGTTTTCAGTGATTTCAGATACATTTTAAGTGATGTCATTATTAATAATAATAATATGTTTTATCTTGTGTGACAGTGAAAATGCCATGTCATGTCAACACTCCACTGTTCCACTGTTGCTGTATGAAGTTCAATGTAAACCACAGTGCCTTTGAGCTTATTGCCTTAAAAACTTTAATTGATATTTTTCAGATTGATTTTGTTTTGCAAAAATAATGTTAGATTATGTAACAGACATGACACAACCTTCAACATCTAAGCAGATCTTTTATAAATGAATCGTTGAGTGTGTATGGTTTTTCGGCACAGTGTAGAAATGAATCTCGCAGGTTGCCGTAAAATATCGATGACACGCATGAGATTCAGCTCACTTCCACCAAATCTGACATGACATCTTACTAATGACAGTAACAGAACTACTGTCTTTAATGTGGTTTCATTTTAAGTCCCTGGCCATGGCAAATTTTACAGTCATACAGGTTTGTTATGTAAGAGAGAGACAGCCGATGGGCAGCGCTGGTTTATTGAGGCTGATGCTTGTATTGATTTGTGAGTGGGTTTCCCTGGCTTCCCTGGGCTGATTTTTAATGAAGATGTGAAAAGAGGAGAGAGTGTTATCGAGTTGTGCGTGATTAGTGCTGGAGCTTGGGGGTCCCTAGGCAGTATTCAGTGTACTTTACACGGCCGTCCTCTGGATCCACCCGCAGATGAAAGAGCAGGACTGACTTTGACGATTTACAGATCTACAGCCGGGACTCGTAGGGAGTGTAATTGTTTCTACTTTCATTTTCGAAAGTTTCTACTTTTCAAAATGTTTGTCATTTAATCAATCTCATATCATCCCAAACCTGTCTGGCTTTCCTTCTTCTGCAGAACACAAAAGAAGATATTTTGAAGAATGTTGGTTACCAAACAACAATGAACTCTACAGACTGCCACTGTATGAACACAAAACCACTGAGACATTTCTCAAAACATCTTCTTTTGTGTTTTTATTATTACTTTAGCCACAGCATTGCGATTCAGTAGTGGACACAGTCCGTGTTTCATCAAAACTGCAAATGTTCAAGAACAACAAACAGTAACATTGCCGAAATAATTTGGCTCCAATAAATGCATCCTGAACAAAACAGAATTTTGAAGCCAGATCAGATCTGCGATGTGTGGCCACAGGTTGATGCAATACTGCTACAACATGTTTTACTGCAGTCTGTGCCTGTGAGATCTACAACACAAAACCCCTTCAAGTTATTTCAGTCAAATGTCAGTTCAAAGACACAAAGACTGGTGCGTAGCCTACAAAGCGGCATTTGTTGTGGCAGATAAAGGTAGAAACCTTTGCATTTTGCATTTCAGTAGAAAAAGCACTTGTGTAGTTAAAATGACTCTGATAGTGGGGTAGGTTATAACATCTTGTAACTTTTGGTAAGGATTTCTCTCTTTAAAATAGAAGCAGATGGAAAGGGAATGAATGCTGCAACTCTCCAATGGTTTTATATTCCATCTGTTTGTACTGTGGTCTCACCTGTAAGAATTAGAAAGCAAATTTTGTTGTTCACTCCATGGGGCCCTATCGTACACCCGGCGCAATGCAGCGCAAGGCGCAGCAAGTGTTTTTGCTAGTTTCAGCCCGACGCAGTTCTCATTTTCCCGTCTTTGAGGAACTAAAAATACACTGCGCCATAGACCAACTCAAACCTGGTCTAAAGTCAACCACGCAATATTATTATTTTTTGTTATTTAAAGAGCGCGTTAGTAGAAAATGCGCCTCTTTCTCTCTTCAAATGACCCGCGGTGCGCGCGCGGCACTCCAAAGTTGAACTATTTCCATCTCGATGCGGCGCTAGAAAAATGTGCGCGACGTCCCCTTTTTGCACAGGCTTGCCGCGCGTCTACATTTAAAATAACGAATATGCGCGCGGAAAAGACGCAAAATGTGAATCGAGCCTAAACAGCGAATCCGCCATGGCGCGAGCGCAACTGGCTCTTAAAGGGAATGAGAGATGAGACTCTGATTGGTTTACTGCACGTTACGCCCAAAAAACACCCATTACTCATTAAGAGAATCGGGACAACCCGTTTAGACCATGCGCCCGGGCTCGCCGACCGTATTCCAGTCGTTAAACTAGCAAAAGTGGATTCGGACACGCCCTGAGTGCACCTGCGCCATGCGCTTACGACCATGCGCTTAGATCGTTAAAATAGGGCCCCATTAGTTCATGCTGAGATCTGGCAGGAATTGATCACCCATGTACATGATGGATTTAGGTGCTTGTGCTCTTTAGAAGTCTTTTGGAGACATTTGAGTAATTCTTTAACAGAATTCATTCTTTATTCTGCATGCATAATTGGCAACGTTTCATTTAGTTGTGAATTGATATATTCTGTTAATATTAAATATTGTATTCCATACAAAGCAGTGCCTCAATGTCTATCCAAGCACAAAGCTCAAGAAAATGAACGTGTCTGCATGGCGCTGTCGTTATATTTTAGTTATTGCTTCCTGAAGCTATAAATGTGGATGTGTTTAAGGTAAGGACCCCTCAAAGATGCTCTAGAGGGTTTTTGTCTATGAAATACTGCTTGTGAAGATTGTGTACAGTGTCTGTCAAGGTAAACTTCTGTGATGTTGTGAGATGATGGGGCAACGGGGAAATCTGCACGAGGGTCAGCAATTCTTGGCAAGTTGTAGATGTAGCAAAACTAAATTGGTCTTGAGACCTTGATGATAGCATTATCACTATCCCTTGTCGAAGAATAGACATAGGCTACATTAACATATATGTATATTAACATTTTAAGGAGCAGTATGTAATTTCTGCACGACTCGCAGGTTCAACATAGTTAAAACAAAAGTTTCAAAACATATTGCCAGCAGCCAATCATCATTGGTCGGACAAGCAGGTCACACCACCCCAAACTTAATATTAATTAAAGATGTTTCATGGGACTCGCGCGCACCTGACCCCCAGTTAACTTCTGGTCTGTGTTTGGGTATAGTGTCTAATAATATAACAATTTAAATTAAATAATTTATGTTAATATGAATTTGTATTATTATTTTACTGTATAGTATAATAATTGTATTAAATAAAGGATATGTTGAATGGGTCCTGTAGTTTGTTCGTATTTAAACGAACCGTATGGTACACTGACATCTAGCGGTTGAGCTTGGTATCGCAGTCTAAATTCAAAATATTGGAGAGACAAGTTTAGCCAAGTAGGGGCTCTTCTCGGTTTCTTTTGATTGTTATCAGAACTAATCTACAGGCACTCTATTGTTTGTGAATGTGTATTCAGCTGGGGTCACAAAACCGCGCATGCGCAGTAACGTTAGTTTATGTTGTTAAGATAACTCCGTCTATAGTAAAGTGAAATATGAATATGAAAAATGAAGACGTGTCTACTATTTTGCTTCTCAAGAAACAGATTTTAAGGAAAAAAGAATTTGCCTCTGACCACTCAACTCATCCGATGCGTCTGCCGCTTGCGTGCACACTTCTGTTTCATTCAGCTGGCTGCGCAAATCCTGACTCGACACGCTGTGTCAGTTCTCCCCAGCAACCACCACAGTTAAAGAAATGGCCATCTGAAAGCTCTCATGTCATGTATTATTGACTCAGGACACAAGGAATACGCGGCGAGAGAAATGGAGGTGCGGGTTGTTGTTTGTGTGACTGGGAACGAGAACAAACAGTGCAAGAGGGAGCCGGACGACAGATGAGATGTACGTCAAACCTGAGGACAAGGGCATGTCCCTTTGGACGCACGTCCTTATTTCATGCTGCAGTTTTAGACATTCAGCTCTAGAGGAGCACCAGCTTTCATCATGGACAGTAACAACACTCTTCTGACAGGCTGGTGGGCCCAAATACTTCACTTTCCATGACAAGATTTTACAAATACAGTTGGCAAATGCACAGATTGACAAACAGCAAATAAAAACCCTTCACATCTGGTTGTGAGCAGCTGTGTCGGATGTAAAATCATGAAACGGTTTCACACTGCAGCTTGCAAAGAAAACGGACTGGATTAATATTGCAATGTTTTGTGGTTGGGACCTTTACAATATATTGCAACAATAATACATTTTGTATTATTTGTTAGCGGGACGTTTTCCAGTTTGTTTGAAATGCAGTAGAGGTTTGCTTTTTTCATCATATGACTCAAATTATCTGAACAAGTGAGATGAAACAAGTGAAACCCAATGTTTGCAAACCCAATACAAACCACATTCATATTGATCTCATAATTTGTTTGAGTGTTACTGTTCACATTTGCAGTGTGATTTATTTGTAACATCATACAAAGTGCACGGCTCTGTGCAGGAATACATCAGTTTCACTAACTCTTTCTTCATAAAGCAAACTCTGTGACATTCACTGTTTAGTGAGTAGTGAATGAGTCAGCGGTTTTGGACGGTGTATATGCATGAATGCCTGAAACGCCTCCGCCACTTGTGTTGTCTGATATTTCAGAGTGTGGACAGACTGGTGGTTTTATAGCTTTACAGCTGTTTCCATGGTAACAGCGACTTCAATGAATTATGGGTATTATGGGTAGTGTAGTACTGGACTTTGGGTATAAAATACCATTTCAAGTTAAAATCACTTTTTGGCTTCCACAGAAGCATTTTCTTTTGTTTTACTTGATAAAAGACTGCATTGCTAAAAAAATCTTTCTGTAAAGAAAAAAACACTTTCGTTCATTTGGCCCATAGCTTATAGGTGTCATGATAAAGAAGACATGTTATCACTACAGAGAAGGAAAAGAGAGTACATACTGAAGGTCTGGTTAAGTTTAAGTGGTAAAGATATTAATTCCTGTACATTTTGCCGGTTTCAAGTCCCCCTCCAGATTGAGTCTCCTTAAGACCCTAAGTGATTCTATTAGCTTAAAGAACTTCTTGTAAGTGCCTGATTACATTTCCTAAAAAAAGCACACATATTATTATCATTGGTACTTGTAGTAGTAGTCTTAGATCAGGCATTGAAACGGCTACCATAGTAGACCCGATTTCGAGGGGCGGAGCGATTTCTCATGACACTGGCTGCCATGATTTTACTTGCTCTATTAACAGTACATTTGGCATCAAAAGTGAAGGAAAGCATTGTTTGGCGTGTTTACCATTTTGGGGGCCCTAAGTAAAGTCAAGACCTGAGGCCCCCCACACATGCACACTAACATTTTTTCTTTAATTGCACAACAGTAACACTGAGTATATGGAATTAGTGAGACATACTGTATATAACCTGGATTTATTTTACTTTGAACCGCATAACAGCACACAAAATTGTTTACAGTTTGGTATAAGAATAAACACAAATCAAATATTTGATATGCGTGCTTCTTGACTGTGTATCTGTGCCAGGGGCAGCACCACTACCCGAAAAATGTGGGGCAAATTTTGATCATTTAAAATGTAATATAATTTGAGTTATCATTAATAATTTAAACCAAATAGCATGAACACAAATCACGTATTGTAAATATTATAGAAATTCATTTTATTAAAGAACCCTCAAGATCTCAGTGCTTGCTTTCTAGACTATGGTGAACTCAAATTCCACTTATAAAAATGTAATTGCTGAAAATATTTAAGAATTTTTAAGACATATTTAAGTGTATCAAATATTTTTTCCTCCCTAAAAAAACATGAGATGCTGTGATCTAACTAACGTCTTGGTTACGGATGTAACCTCAGTTCCCTGATGGAGGGAACGAGACGTTGTGTCGAGCCGACAGATGGGGTTCGTCCCTGAGAACCAATCGCTTCCGACTTCTTAGAAAAGGCCAATGAAATTGGCGAATGAAATTTGCATGCCGGACTCCGCCCCCGGATATCCCGGGTATAAAAGGGAGACGGCGTGCCTCATTCATTCACCTTTGTTCTGAGGAGCCTGAGACCTCTCACGACTGCTGCAGTGGGCAGCACGTGTTGTGGCAAGAAGGACACAACGTCTCGTTCCCTCCATCAGGGAACTGAGGTTACATCCGTAACCAAGACGTTCCCTTTCTGTCGATCTCTCGACGTTGTGTCAAGCCGACAGATGGGGTTCCTATGGAAAACGCCACAACACTGTGCCCTGTCACAACCTCTAGCGAAGCGACGGTGACTGGCCTGGGCGTGTCAGCCGTGAGCACTACCGCGAAATTGTAACCTACCAGTGGGTAGGTAGGGATCCCAGAGCTTTTCTTGAAAGGTGGGAAGGCCCCTGACTTCGGCCTCACAGGCGGCGGCCTTGTTTCTCTAACAGCGAGAAGCCGCCCGGTACCGTAAGGCCACTGGGTAAGCGCTACTTCCTCAAGCGGGGGATGTGCTACAGAGACCACTTCCTACCGGAGGGAGGAGTCTAGTGGAGATACCAACATGGTCTCACCGTTAGGGGAGAACTCATGGGAGGAAAGTCCGGACTGATGGAGTTAACCGCAAGGTGGAGGTCCACCTAGGGAAGGTCATGGGTTACCAAGGTGGGAACCAATCATGAGGATACATCAGACGGAACCGCCCTGCTGGGGGGTTACAACATACGGTAGCACTAGGTCCGGTTAGAGCTATGTTGTTGATAACTCAGTTCGTACCCGGCCTAAGGGGCAGGGCTGCTCTGCCCAGCCCGCCCGCAGGAGGTGCTTGCTTAGTGATGGATGGAGTGCCTGTTCTTCACCCAGTGGGGGAAGAAGGGAGGCTAGTTTAGTACACCGACCCCCCTAGAAGAAAGGGGGGGAAGGTACTGTCATAGGCGTACACCCTACCGGCCGCTGGTCTTGCAAGACTCGAGCCCTGCGAGACTCGAGCTGATACCGGTTTTACGCGGAGGCTGTAGGACCTCGCGAAGGTGATGGGTGTTGCCCAACCCGCAGCTCTGCAGATGTCTGCCAGAGAGGCACATTGAGCCAGTGCCCACGAGGAGGCTATACTCCGTGTGGAGAGAGCTCTCACCCAGTGGGTGCGGGCGATCTTAGGACAGGTACGCCGTAGTGACGGCGTCCATGATCCAGTGTGCCAATCTCTGTTTGAGACAGCCCTCCCTGCTGATCTCCAAAACAGACAAAGAGCTGCTCAGAGCTCCTGTGGCTCTGCGTGCTGTCCAAGCAGAGGCGCAATGCGCGTACTGGACACAATACGGATGGGGTTGGGTCTTCCTCCCCGGTGGGGAGCGCCTGTAAGTTCACCACCTGGTGTAGGGGGAGTGGTGGGAACTTTGGGCACTTGGCCGGGCCGGGGTCTCAGGATAGCGTGAGAATGACCGGGCCCGAGTTCTAGGCAATCTGTGGACATGGAGAATGCTTGTAGGTATGCTTGAGTGCCATCCGGAGAGCCATCTTCATCCTGAGGTGAGAAAGAGCAGCATCTCCGAGGGGCTCCAGGACCGCATCAAGGTCGCAAGAGGGTACGGAGCGCGGGTGAGCCAGTAGCCAGTAGCCGAGAACCAAGTCCGGTTGGGCCAGTATGGCGCAACTAGTACACTTGATGCTCCTCTTCCCTGACCTTGCACAGGGTCTGTGCAATGAGGCTCACTGGGGGGAAGGCGTACTTCCGCTTGCCCCACGACCAGCTGTGCACTCGAGCATCCGTGCCGAGGGGGGCCTCGGACGAGAGTACCCTAGCGGGAAATGGGTGGTGTCCAGGGAGGCGAACAGGTCTACCTGAGCCTGCCCGAACTGTACCCAATGAGCTGGACTGCGCGGGGGTGGAGTCGCCACTCTCCGTGAGGCGTCAACTGACGAGAGAGCGCATCGGTTGTCTGGTTCAGGTCACCTGGGATATGTGTGGCTCGCAGGGATCTGCTCACCTGCGGACTCCACAGGAGGAGGCGTCGGGCAAGTCGTGTTAGCTGCCGTGAGCGAATGCCACCCTGGTGGTTGATATACGCTATGGCAGTTGTGCTGTCCGACCGGACCAGCACGTGCTTGTCCTGCACGAGAGGTTGTAGCCCCTTCAGTGCAAGTAGCACATCCAACAACTCTAGGCAGTTGATATGCCTGCGCAGGCGGGGGCCCGTCCATCGCCCCGACACTGCATGCCCGTTGCACACGGCACCCCAACCCTGCAGGGAGGCATCTGTCATCACCACGACGCGCCTCGTGACCTGCCCGAGAGGGACCCCCGCTGTAAAAAGGTCATTGAAGACCAAGGGGTTAGGGAGCGTCGGCAGAGAGGTGTAATCACCATCCGCCTGCTGCCGGTGTGCCACGCTCTCCAGGGAACTTGAATCTGTAGCCAGTGTTGGAGCGGTCAACCCGAGGGGCATCACCACCGCCGAGGATGTCATGTGCCCAGGAGCCTCTGAATTTGTTTCAGGGGGACCGCTGACTGCTTGAAGTATTCCAGGCAGTTCAACACTGACTGAGCGCATTCTGTAGTCAGTTGCACTGTAATGGAGACAGAGTTGAGTTCCGTACCAAGAAAGAGGATGCTCTGCACAGGGGAGAGCTTGCTCTTCTCTCGGTTGACCTGTGGTCCCAATCGATCTAGGTGCCGAAGCACTAGGTCCCTGTGTGTACATAACAGATCTCGCGAGTGTGTCAAATGAGCCAGTCGTTGAGATAGTTTAGTACCCGCACACCTCTCTCCCTGAGGGGAGTGAGTGCGGCTTCCACGATCTTCGTGAAGACTCGTGGGGACAGGGACAGACCGAAAGGGAGGACTCTGTACTAATATGCCCGACCCTCAAAAGCGAACCGTAGGAACAGGCGATGACGAGGGAAAATCGAGACATGAAAGTAAGTGTCCTTCAGGCCGATTGCCATGAACCAATCTTAACATCTGATAGATGCCAGGATGCGCTTCTGCGTGAGCATCCTTAACGGCAGCTTGAGTAGGTGCCTGTTCAGGGTACGCAGATCTAAAGCTGTAAAGCCCGTTGAACATCTCGGCTAGAGGGACGAGCACGATCGCTTCCTCTCCAGAGGGGTGGCAACCTCGGCCCGAAGCACGGGAGCCCCAAAACTTGGGCGGGCGTCTGGGGAGTTGGACCTCGTAGCCGAGACGGATCGTATCCCGTAGTCACCGTGACGGTTTGGGAAACCTTGTCAGGCTCCCAGGGACCGATACAGGGAGGCTAGGGGTACGTTCTGCTTCATCGACCTCCCGGGGGGTGGTTCGATGGCCGGCAGTGCGGATCCCTCGCCGTGGGGGGGCCCCCGGAGAGGAGATCGGCTCTGCTGTTTTACCTGCCTGGCGATGATGTAGCACAATGCACCGTCGATTGAGAGTGCTTAGGCTGGTGATTATCCTCGACATTGGGTTTCGCCTCAACGTTGAGTTGCCGAACACCTACGTGTAGAGGGTGAGAGCGGCTGTGATAATACCCAGACGATGATGTAGCACAACGCAACGTCGATTGAGAGTGCTTAGGCTGCTGATTATCCTCGACATTGGGCCTTTGTGTAGAGGGTGGGAGCGGCTGTGATAAACACCCAGAGAGAGAAAAACTCTTAGAAGTAGGCTGTTGGGACGGGGCAGGAACCATCCCGGATCGACCAACCAGTGATGGAATGGCTGGGGTCAGGCCCAAAGGTATTCTCGATCTCCCTGTGGTCATCCCATGAGGGCCG